>NW_019523482.1:65943-139418 GCF_002814215.2 Seriola lalandi dorsalis | reverse complement strand
GTGCGTGCGTGCGTGCGTGCGTGCGTGCGTGCGTGTGTGTGTGTGTGTGCGTGTGTGTGTGCGTGCGTGTGTGTGTATGTGTGTGTGTGTGCGTGCATGGTACTTTTCACCCATATGGCTGGCACAGGGATTGGCTTACTTGAAGGGACAACAGTGGATCTTTATGAGCTCCTCATGATAAGGCAGGGAGACATTAGGGTGACGGGTGTTCAAAGCCTTCCTCCTCATGGTCATTGTGCGGAAGAGAAATGTTAGAAGATGACAGCAGAGAGAGCAAGCAGAATATTATCATCCTTTACTTCAACATGGCCTCCATGCAACAGAATGGACATCCATGGTCTGTGTGAAATGACAGCATAAGAGGCCATGACTGATTTTGATGAGTGCTTGCCTGCACAGTGTGAGTCCATATGAACAGGCGTGCAGAGAATTCACCAGGGAATAAATCCCTTATTGGTGTCTCTATAACCTGGTTCTATGGGCTCAAATTATGATCAAAAAGATTTTGACCTTGCAAAGTGATGTACACGAATAATTCCAAAATTTGTAATTGTAAATTTATCTTTGTAAACATTCAAAAATAAATCAGCAAGAGAAAGTCAAGTCTGTTCATGTATAGAAAAGATTTGTATGTGTTAAAATCAAAAGAGCTAAACTGTGTGAATAAAATCAAATTTTGTCAGTGGTAATGTTACACAAAGACACTGTGAAAAAAGAAATGTGTTTGTGAACATCTGTGTATGGATACAGAGCAGAAACCTTCATCTCTGCTGCAGATCATGGAAAGTGTAGCTGATTGATGATTGTTGCTGATTGGATCCACAAACCTCTACCAAGGGTCATAAGTCTATCTACAGAATTAATACCTCTTAAAAAGATTTTCTCTTCATTGATTTGAAAAAGGTCAAGTTAAATCTGTAGTAACGGGTTGATTGGCCTCTTGGAAGTAATGAAAACAAAATTGTGAACACGACATTGACACATTAAAGAGACATACACTTCCTTCAGGAGTTTATAGTGGAGACCAAATTAGAGCAAAGGACAGAGAATCAGGTTTAAACTTAAAAGGTAATAGATTGAAAATGGTGCACATGTTCACCAGCTACTTGCTGACTTTGTCTGTCCATCAGCTTTTTCACTTAAAACATCTGCCTGCTGCAGCTGAAATCGGATGTTGATTAGAGCAGTGAGAAGGAACCAAAACATTAAACATGTGAGCCAGAAACCAGAATAATGAACTAAAGCTGGCTGAAATGCTCCATAGTTCTAAGGGGCTCAGAGTCAGGTGATAATACATGTTGGTTTGTTGCTACCAACAACCTTGATCCATTCTTATGATAAAAACATTGATTATAGCCAGTTTAACTACACCTGCAAACCTGTACTAAAGCTTCTGTATCAAATGAAAATAGCATTGGCAGCACAGCTACGACCCTACTAATAATAAGACATGAGCTAAATATAAATATGAGGTCAGGGTGAGTGAATGAATGAAGTGAAACAAAGGGGCAATTCAGTCTGATCATCTAGTTATTGCTGATAAAGAAGCACTCAGCTAAACCAAAAAATGTCAATGTGTGATGAGTGTGTTTTTCATTTCCCTTTCTTAGGTGAGAAACATCAAATAGTTCAAAGTGAGCAACAGCAAACTTCAAAATGACATAGCTGATCTGAGTTCAGGTCTTCGTCAAGTCTTACACTGGCTGAAAATCGTGAAGTAGGATCAAACGACAGGTGAACCCAGATCTGTGGTTGTGAGTAACCTTGTACCGACAGTGAATGAGTCACAGGAAGGCATGTCTCTGCCTCAGGGTGGACACCTGCAGTTGAAAGACCTGAGCTTTGATGTGTGTCAGAGGGAGCGGGCTGCAAGGAGGGGAGGTGTCTTCTAAAAACGTATTTTTACACTTAGTATGGTTCAGCTGATGCGAGTTTGATACAGCTTGTTAATGCTATTGCACATTTGAAGATGTTCAACTCTACTTAGTCTTACTTAACTTTCCAATTTTGAAAAGTATATGACTTTGTCCTAATCTTTCTAAATTATATCAAAATATATATCGGTTGAATATGTCTCTTTATTTCTCTCCGTTTGAAGTGTGTGGTTGACTTGTCCTGATCTGCGCTGCTGATACCAGCACTGCATATAAATCCCAGCCTCCAGAGACCTGAGAATGCTTCGGCAAAGATAGAACCTAGTTAACTTTTGCTGCAACCAACAAGTCCTTTAATTTAATTGACCATGAAATAAGTTGCTCAACCTTCATTGTCATAGTAACAATAATACAACCCATAGGTGCATACCAGTGGCCTTAGTCATCATGGTTATGATAATACGGTCTGTAGGAGTGTACCAGCACGACGCGTACAAGCAAGTGATGTTCCAGGTAGCCTGTTTTATAATGTTAACAGTGTAGTTGTAATGTTTTCCATATGATCATCAAGACAGAGCATTAAAATGATTGCTGCAATGATAATCTGTCAGAGATGTAAAATCTTAATACTTAATTGGATGGTGCAGCCAGAATTTAATCATGACACAGAGCTTCTGCTTTTACTTTATTATGCCAACAACATGGCTCCTGGCTATCTCCCTCTGTTCCTCACCGCCACTTCCTGTTTACTAGACGTGTGACCTATTTAACCCAATACATGACAGAATGTGCCGCTGAAACTGGGTTTCTTGGATTGTTCATCTTCTCACTGTACTTGTAGCTAAGTGCTCATGTCAGTGCAGTCCCTCATTCTTCTTCTAATAAAAGGTTTTAGTTCTTCATTAACAAAAACTTTGTGCCTGATTTGTTCCCAGGGGCTTGTGTTCCCCTTTTGTAAAGTATTAGCCCATGTATATCTATCAATAATCAGGGCAGGTTCATGACCATGAAATGAAACGAAAATTAACTATTTATTGTAGAAATGAATGAAATGCTCATTACAAAGCGTTTAATTTCACCCCATGCTACATAAGGAAAAGTAACACTAACAAATCATTTTTGGCTACAGAACTGCAGTGGACTGCATTTATGTAGCAGCAAAGTTCTTTACTGTTTGCTTCTCATTCAACAATTCACACAACAATGACTGCAAGCAATCATCAGCAAGGCGCTGGTCTAACCATTAGGAGCAACTTGGGGTTGTGTGTCTTGACAGGACAGGAAAAGCTCGGGGTTGAGCCATTAATGCTGCAGATAGTGGGTGGCCTGCTCTTCCTCCTGAGCCATGGTAAAAAAAAACAAAAAAAAAACACAAACAATGCCCTGCTGTTCTTTCTGTTTATTCCCAAACACCAGTGATAATGTTTATCATGTTCAGTCTGGTTTGGTCAGCCACCACCTTTTGTTCACTGCATCCAGGGCCATCGCGGCCACAAAAAGTCCCATGAGAGCTTGGGCTTTCAGTGACCCATGAACCTAGAGCTTTGCCCCTGTTACACTGTGGTCACTCTGCAGGCCTCACAGCTACAGGCCTGGCTGATCTCAGCTTGTGCTCCTTCTCTCCTCTGTGACTAAGTCTCTTCCACCCAAAGTTAATTTTTAATGACACACTTTGTTATGTGGGTCCGTAGGGGGCCCTTAGTGACTGTGCTTTAATAAAGAGAGTCTCACTGCTTGCTCCCTTCGGAGTAGGCTTCATTAAAACCGGTGACAGAAAAAAAAAAGTCTTTCAAGTCCCAGATTTGAGCCCATCCAAACTTTATATTTCTCTGTCCATCTGTCTGTCTGGTGTTTTATGAGTTTATTTTCATTTTTACATCAGTGGGTGCAATAAACAAACAAGATATTTTGAAGGACAGATGATGTGACCCTCTACGGGCCACTTCATAACATAGTGCAGTGAGTGTGTGTTCCACAGGGAATGGTGTTTGGGGTAGAGATAGAAGGTACAAATGCACAATCAGTCTTCATCAATAATCGCTCATCGTCATCTTTATAATATCCCACTTTATCACAAAACTAAGAGATGCATGACAATGTTTTTGAAGCTGAACTGCTGCAAAAATGTTTGGATTGCACACTGCAACAATAATTTACGAATGTCTAAAGGGTTTCTAAAAAGAAAGGTAATTCAAAATATCATTATATAGTTTTACTTGTCAAAAATACTGAAAAGAATAGTAAGTGTGGTTTGGGTTGACTGAGAATTCACATTTTTCTAGCAGTTTTAGAATTACTTAAATGGCATTTTGATGACAATATTTTAAACATGTAATAGATTCTACAAAATGTCCTGGACATATTTCTTAGCAGTTAAATAGTAAAATCCTCTACATATATTATAGTGTTATCAGCTTAATGGTGGCTTATTTACTTCCACTTACAAATCCAAACTGTCTATAGAAAAAGGCCAGCCACACCCCAGTTCATTGTGCTTACAGATTGTACCCTGAGACAGTATGGTGGGTGTCACTGAGTAAATAATGGAACAAGAGGTTTGTGTATCACACCAATGTAGAGAACTCAGTTTCGCAACCTCTAAGTTTTATTGATAAACAATACCCGACCCTATTCAGATCATGTACGATGCACAATTTGCTGGTAATTAGTGAGTAAAATTCATTTTTGCTACTAGAGATGATCTGAATCCACTATAGAGGGTGTAATATTTGTCACAAGGGAATCTGACAACTCCATGAAATAGTAGATACTCTATAAAGCAGAGCGTGTGAAAAGTGAATGATTTCAGACACAGGCTGCCATGGAAACAAGTAGGCTTCAGATTGGTCAGTGGGGGTGAAGCATCCTTGCTGTTTTAAATGAAGTGAAAGGGAAAAGTGCCAATTGAAAGACAAACTAGCCTCGGCATCACAGCCATAGACGACCGGTCCGGCTGTTTATTTGCTAAGCACAAAACCTCGTTTGATATCCTTTTCCTCCAAATCAATGTAATCTACCATTAAACCACCAGGACTTAGTGTAGTTGGGTCATGTAATCTGCAGATAAAATGAGGTTCTTCTGCTGTGTAGCTCACAATATTAGGTACAGGTTACAGTACCTGTTTTTAATGATGAAGAAAGAACTCGGAGTGGAGCTACTTGTAATTGTTTTCTATTGCTATGAAGACTTGCGCTTGTGTGTCAGAATGAACACCTGGCTCTTGGCTTGTTGCTATAATAATCAAGGGGGAAAAACACTACAGCTGTGCTATAGTTGTATTTAGCCAGTAAATTAATAAATATCTTCTACAGGCTACAACTACCTTTAATTGCTGAAATTGATTAGACAGTTTATCGGACGTGCCTTCCTCTTTTCCCATCTGTGAAAAGATGTAATTTTCTTTTCCCACACTTCTCTATCAAGAAAATAATTACAGAACAGAGAGATGAGAAAACTAAATGAATGCTATCAGTAAGACGGTAGAGAAAAGGTCATTATTTAAGGATTGGACAATTGAGTGGTCTGAGCAAAGTAGGGTACATGGGACCAGTCATTGGTGGTAAGGTGGCAATAATAGCACGTTAGAGCAAAGCTAGCACATGATTCTTCATTATAACCTACCCTTTGGTAGAATCCTTATAATTTCATGTAAATCTCCCTACATGACTAACAAGGGAATTATACTATCATTAAGGAAACAACTGAGGTTATTGGTAGCAATTACAGAGTCGTGCCATATTTCTACTATGGTTTGGAGACAAAATTATAGGAGGAAAATTTGAAAAAACCTTATCAGCATCGTAATTCTCTGTTGAGACACAATAAATTCAACATACAACATGTAATATTTTCTAACATTACATTTGTGTGTTATGTATGTACACATCTGTGCTCACAGGATGTGAAAAATCCAAACCATGCTTTGGGGTTTTTGCTGGTATAAAGAGATCACAGAGTCAAACACAGAATTTCACTGGTGGGATCTTTGAAGCTGTTGTACTTCAGAGGGAAGACATCAAATATGGAAATTCAAGACAACACAAAGAATAACAGATCTTTCTTTACGTATTTACCCTACACTATGTTCTACACTATACACTATAGCACGGGGATTCTGCAGAAGGATATTTTCTTGATGCACATATGTATGCCTGCTATTCACACATCCAAGAATCATTTTTGAGCCTCACTTTAAGGAATGAAAAATAAAAGGTAATTTCATTATAATTTTGCAGGTAATAACTCTTCCAAGAATGAAATCCTATTAGTCATCTTCGAAGAAGCTGTTAAAAATGACAAAACATGGATGCATTTATGTCAATTATTTTAAATAATTTCAATTATACTGCAAAAGAATTTCTAATTTTGAATTTTTGATTATACAGTTGCCCTGCTTGTACTCCTCATTGATTAAAATAAGTGAGTGTTTTATAGCAGATAAGGATCAGGAGTAGGTAATGATTTAAGAAAGGCACAGCTGGTACTTATAAAAGGCATTATGTGTCACATGCGGCTTTTGCATGTGCTGCACGGGCAGCGGTCTGTGTACTCTCCATTTATTCCATGTGATTTTGCACTCCCTCCTCACAGGAGAGGAAGAGCTGATTGCAGTGTTCTCCCTGTCTTTCTCAATAAGCCCGGCACTGTCGCCTCCTCTTTCACTCAAACTCATGTGTGGAGTGACTGTCAACCCGCCAAGGCCCATTCACTCCAGCACACACCAAATCCACCACAACTCCCTGTGCTCTGTCTGCATCACAACTCCTCCCCAGCTCGCTCTCAGCTCACAGTCACATTCTGCAGCTTTGAACTACAATTTAGCTCACCTCCAGTGTCTACCCTGCAGCCCCATTCCACTTCCCCATGCATCCCCACTCTCCTCCCAATCTTATATGCCCCCCCCCCCTCCAGCTCCACTCGGGGCTACATGATAACACACTTTGGAGGGAACCGCTTTCCCCCAGAGCAGCCCAAACTGTGAGCATATTCATTCCATCATAACAGCACTGTAGCAAAACTGCTGTCACGCCGAGTTTGCCATGCTAATGTGGCTCTAGGCGCCACTACCCTGCCCTTAAAATACTGTGATGGAGGTGTGTGTGTGGAGTGTTTTGTGGGTGCTGGGGGGGGGGTTGCTGGTTGGAGAGGCTAAATAGCACAATGCGGGGGTTCTGGGGTGTGGGAGTGAATGTACGGAGAGAGGCCACAAAGATAGTACACATCAAGGGAGCAGTTGCTCTTGTAGCTAAAAGCAGTTAAATTCCCAGTAAGGTAAACACTGCTTGATGTATGGCAAAATGTGAAACCACTCGAGCTAGCTCCTCCTATTCTCCCCCATCAAGCCTTTGAGAGAGGTGAGAGAAGAGGCTTCAAAGGGCTTGACTGACACCTGGTATTGCTTTGAACTATGTCCTTGAACTGTCATATGAAAAGACAGACACTCCCTTTAATCACCCACTTACAAACATCATGTATCAAGACATGTGTACTCAGATAGTACCAACATCTCATTGCCTCAGTCTCACACACACACACACACACACACACACACACACACACACACACACACTCACACACACACACACACACACACAGCATTCTCTATTGCTGCTGCTGCTGCAGCTACAGCGAGGAACTGATGGGAGTAACAAGAATCCTACCTTCCTCCAAATGAACAACTGCAACATGATGCAGTTGTCTGCAAATCATTGCGACACCAAGGAGGGCAATCAGCCAATTACCATTACCACTGTTTTCCAAGTCACAGGCTCCAGATTACTCTAAAGCACATGTGGGATACACGAAACAGATTCCTCCTGCGTCTGTTTGCCTCACCTTTGATGTTCTGTAAAACTCAGAGATTCCTCTGCATGTGCCAAATAGATATTAGCAGCTTTGTTTCTCACGTATGGAGTTCAGTGATATATCACCTTGTGACCTGCACTGTGGTCTTAGACTAAGATTGTTTTTTTTTCCAAAGGAATAGTGGAGGATTGAGGGCTGGACTATTTCTTGGCCGGGCACAGTTACTTTACTGCACCCATGGCCGAGAAATAATGTGGCACACAACCACCTGTAAAACCAGATGACATTTTTAGGTTTCAGTTTTTCAACAGCTTTATCATACTAGATATTACATGTTATACAGTAATTAGTGAGATTTAGATGTGTTATTAAGTGTATTTCTCAAAATGTCGAGCTATTCTTTTAATCCTGACTCTTACCTTTAATGGGGTCTGAAAACGAAGGATTCTCCAGGTACAGCTTGTGTGCACTTTTTCAGTAACTCAAAATTAAAGTTCAGCCACCTCTCCCAGCAGTCCTGACACAAACCCCATTATTTTACTATAGCTTTTATCCAGTCCATTTATTGCCCTTTTCTTCCCAATGTATTTCTCATTTCCCTCTCTTTCTATGGCAACTCCCAGACCTTTTCATCCTGCCATTGCATTTCCCTCTCTTTTCTTTTTTATTGTTAATCTCACCCAATCAGTCCATTTTCTTCTTTCTAAAGACATACCCACATTAATCACATAATTTCTGTCCAAAATATTTCAGTCAGGAGAGACTAATAGAAAAGAGGGCTTTAAGTGTAATTAGAGTGTTATTAAGAAAAATTAGAAGAAATATGTGAGGAGTCTTTTGGTGCCAATTAGACACCATTGTGACATCATATTTTACGTAATATCTACAACACCAGTGGTGGTGGTAGTGGTGACAGAGTGAAGAACAACAGCTTAAGGTTTGGATGGATGTGATGAGGGGCTGGATTTTTGATGAGTTCACTAGAAGTACACTTTGGACAGCTGGTTCTGACTTTTGCTAAGCTTTCAACAAAAATAATACCTCCACTAGCATGCTGCACCTACCAGCATGCAAAACACCCAGTGGATCAGATATCTCAACCTATCTTTAGTTTCATCTGCTCATCACATCAACTTTTCTGCATCACCATTCAGCTACTGAAATGTCTGAGTCAGATAGTCTCCTGCAAATAATTCAATTTTAATCTTCAGCTGCTCTCCCCTAGTTCAATTGTAGGAGTAGTGCAACAGTACAAAGACTGTGACTGTGTTTTTACATGTTACAGTCTGAGTTCCCCAGGTCCAAGTGTTTCCTTTGTCCGTATGTTGACGTGATGAGGTTCTCACTTCTCAAGCGTTGTCTGTGTGTTTGCGTGATGCACAAGTAAAACCAGAAGCAGGTCAGGAGTGAAATCAACCATCAGGTTGTTGGTGTGATGGAAAATAGGTGATTGTTAATTCATGTTGCTGATGAATAAGTGATTGGCTCCAGCGTTGGGGGCCAGGCTTAAAGGCATGGGGCATATGGGGAATGAGGAGGGGCACAGATGCTCCTCGGGGCCAGAGGGCTGATAGGCAAACTTAAGAGGGACACAGAGAGGGGAGAGAAAACACCGGGGCAAGCATGAGAGACGAACACAAAATGTGAAAAGTGAAAAGAGAGCATGCTTACCCGGCCTCAAAAGCAAACTCTGGTCCCACTGTGCAGAACTATCCCCCTAACTCAGCTCCCGAACCCTGGGTCTGAAGTGCCAGTTCACAGCAGAGGCCTGAAGAGACACTGCTTTAAGAGGTTTGCCTCTGAGAATTAGGCCCTGTCCTACTCTGACCTCCAACAAAAGTAAACAGTTCAAAGAAGAAAACTTCTGCATCCGTGTCAGTGACAAGACTGACCTCATGGGAGTGAAACTGAGATATCTACACAAACACACTGTAAGGAAAACACACAGATACTGTTATCAAGATTCCCATCTATCCCTTTATAATCCCTTTAAAAAATATCAATGTTCAGTCAGAATAACACACATGCAGAAGACATGCACACAACACACACACACACACACACACATACACACACAACACACACGCACATACACACAACACACACACACGCACGCGCGCACGCACGCACACACACACACACACACACACACACACACACACACACACACACACAAATGTACACATTCTGCAGAGCTACCCCTGGAGCACAGAGAGGATCTCAGCTCCATCTACTGGTGGCATTTTGAATAAGCTGCTTCACTTTGGCTGAGGGGAAATAAACACCAACTCAGTTCCCTGAAATCATTTTCTCCACAGTCTTTGCCAAGCCTCTCTCTCTCCATTTACACCTCCTTCAAGCCAAGAAACTAATCTGACATGGTTAGTCACAGTTTGCCAGTGCAGCACTATGGTATCTTTTATCATCCACAAAGACCTTCTATTATATCACAGGTTGAGGAAGGTATTTTCAAATTAGATTAGATCCAAAATTTGATATCAAGCATTGCACATGGTAATGTTTATAAAAGATGATTAAAAACACAAAATCTCCCCCAAAAATAGATGACACAATTTTAATTTTGCAGATGAGCCTTATGCTAAAATTGTTTAGATTAAATTTTTACCTCATCAATCGTCACTCAACACCCCATAATGACAAAGCAAAAGCTGATTTTAAAGTTTTTGGGTTAAATGTATTAAAAACAATAAACTGAAATGTCACATTGACATTAGTTTTCAGCCCTTTCACTCAGTGCTTATTTGAAGCACCTTTGGCAGCGATTACAGCCTTGAGTCTTCCTGGATATGATGCAACAAGCTTCGCACACCTAGATTTTGGGGATTTTCTGCCAATCTTCTCTGACAGATCCTCTCAAACTCTGTCAGACTGGATAGGGGCCGTCTGTGGCCAGTTTTAGGTCTCTCCAGAGATTTTTGATTGGGTTCAAGTCAGAGCTCTGGCTGAGCCGCTCAAGGACAGTCACTGAGTTGTCCCTAAGTCACTCCTTCATTAAGGATATCTCTGTCCTTTTCTCTGTTCAGCTTTCCCTCAAACCTGACCAATCTCCTTGTCTCCTTGTCCCTCGTAGCACGATATCACCACCACACTTGTGCAGGTGAAGAGTGGTGCCTGAATTCCTTTATACATGATGCTTAGAGTTGTGGCCTAACAGTTCAATCTTGATTTCATTAGACCCGAGAATGTTGTTTCTCACAGTCTGAGAGTCCTTTAAGTGCTTTTTTGCAAACGCCAAGCACCTTTCATGTTTCTTTCACTGAGGAGAGGATCCGTCTGGCCATCGGGTGTGGTAATGATGTTGTTCATCTCCACAAAGGTCTGGCACTCAGTCAAGGTGACCATCAAGGTTTTGGTCACAAACAATATTATAACAAAAAAAATACTGCAACTCTAAGACCAAATGTACCTTCCTTTCTTTCCTTTCCATTTTTTTAATCATATATTGCACATAATAGGATAATGATCATTTTTCTGGCATACCATCCAACTGGCTAAATGTCTTCATACTGATGTTAAACTCTTCCCTGTCCATCATTCAGACACACCTATTCTTTCTATCAATTAGTTTCTCTATTACTTCATCATTTTCATGTGTTCTTTGTCCTCCTCAGAGGATACTATGTGCATTAAAGTCTCTACATACTATTGCTTTCTTGTTATCCTTAAACGGTTTCCAAAGAATATAGTTCAAATTTTTTACATAGATTACAAAAGTAAAGTATAGTGAGAGTATCTTTACCTGTAGATACTTGCACTGCTATTCCACTTCTTCTTTGCCTAATTCCCTACCCACCACCACCTGCTCCTCCTCTATCATATTTCACTTCTGTATATCCATGTATAACAAAATCAAATTTGGCTTAAGCCATGTTTCTTGTACAAATATAACATCCAGTTTTACTCATCTTAAAATTTTGTCCATTAGCCGGCAGACTTACCATTTTTATTGCATACCTAGTTGATTGCTCTCGTGATTGCTCTGCCTGGGTAATAAGATCATGTCTTACTTCTTCCCATGTCAGATTTGTCATTCCAGGATGGATGGTTGCTGCTTTCACAATCATCTGGATTCACTTTGTTTTGTGTTTCAGTTTATACGTTCCATTTATCACTCCTGTTATGAAGGTCTCAAGCTTTTTAGCATCTATCTTTATCATACTGCCATTCATCGTCTCATCAGGTTTCTTACCTCTCTGATCATTAAGTGTATCAATCCCTGCGTTTTTGCTTTCGAACCGGTTTCCCGATTCTCATTTTTGAGCCTCCCCCTTCAAAATCGTAATAATCTCAACCACCATATGCAACACTATGTTGTCCCCACAGCTGCAGTAGGTAGGAACCCTTCTTCATTTCCCATATTCATGCTCTCCTCCACATCTGGAATATCTTTTCTTTTGTCTACAAACTGTTGCTAGATGTCCAAATCTCTGACAGTAAGCATCTTAGTGGTTTTGGGATGTACTCTCTCACTGAATCCAACATACTGTATATGGTCTCTGGCATGACTCTGCTGTCAAAGTCAAAACTTTTGTAAACACACATTGCTTTAATTTTTTTCCCTGTGCAAATTCATCATAAGTTCCTGAGCCGACCCTCCCTGAAGCTTGGGATGTGATCCCAGTCTCCTCCTCCCTTTATCATACCCTCTAATTATTCTGGTTAGACTGCCATCTTGGTCCAGGGTTCAGGGTTAACTGAGCAATGTTTTTGTGCGTTTGAAATCCAGAGTGTTTCAGAGTGTAGGCGTGTGTCCAGAAAGTTCCTATGGGCTCTGTTTCCAAGCCAACACATGTAGCCATGACATGGTTCTCGAAGCCTGGACACCATTCACCAGAGCAGCCTTTAACAGCTCACTGTATGCCTTATTGTCTGGGTCGATGCCGGAGTGCGCTGCAAAGACAGTTTCCATATGAGTATGACAGTCAGCAGCGGACTCACCTTCCTGTTTAGTATGTGGATCTCAAGCCTGCAGACTCTCGGGGGGAAAGCGTCATACAGCCTGTCCATCATAGTGACAAACCCCCTTGATCCAACTGCTGGGGTCGTGGACCAGATGGCAGGTCCAATATTGGTCCATCAAATCTTGAGACACCTATGACACACTGCCTCCACCTCCTGCAAGGTTTGATTATACATGGACAATAACTGTTGCATTGCTGTGACCCAGTTCTCACCTCCAGTGTTTTGTGGGTCAGGTAGTTCCCCTGTAATCTCCTTTAATTTGTCTGGCAGCCATGGCCTGTACACAAGCTCTTCTGGATCCCAGTGGGCCTGTGCCTGTTCATCCGTCGGCCGCGGCTGGGGATTGGGAAGCATCATCATGGGCATCTGGTGCACATCCCCTCCGTCCCCTTGGTTCAGAAGCCAGAAGTCAAAAGATGCTGCTATTGGAGAAAGAGACTTCCTGGGAGAAGCTTGATTAGTTTTCTTTCTTTTTCCCAGTCTGTCCCTTTCAGAGAGAGATTGGACAGGTCAGGGAACACTGGTTTCTTTTTCTTCCTGGGATTGTTTGGCTGCAGGGATGATATCCACTGAACGTGGAGGAGGTGTCCTTGGTGGAGGAGGGGCTGTAGGTATGGAGGCAGCATTCGGAGGAGGTAGAGCCCTATCTGTGGCCCTATTGTTGTTTTTCCTTCCTTCCTTCTCTCACTCATTCTTGCATCTTCCATTTCTTCTTTCAACATTAATCCTGCCACTGACATTTCTCGCCTAAATTTGGCTTCTCTTCTGAAAAGCTTCCTGGTTCAATACCCTATGAGACTGTTTAATCTCATCAAACATGTTCAATACAATAATGTACAATAATGTCTGGCAGCTCTCAGGGATATAAAACGGACTGGTGAACCCAATAAAGTAACTGTTAGAACAACTTTTACTCAAGTAGAATTGAAATTACTTGTGTAAAAATGTACTCAGATAAAGTACAAACTAAGTCAGTTAAAATGGGCTCTGAGTAAACATTACTTTGTTACATTTTTAAAAGGGGGAAAGGGAGGCGTAAAAAATGTTGTGATAAAACTATTAAATTAAAGAACATCTTTCGGCTACCAGGCATACATGCAGGCGTATAGCATTTCAATGCATATACACCATTCCCAGGTGAGAACAGCATGAAAGCAACCAACAAATTCCACTCTGACACTTTGTAGCCTGTACAACTGATAATTACAACACCACGGCAGGTGTCCCTAGATTTTATGCTGCAACATTAAGCTACATAATCAAATTGTTCTAACAGAATTAACACCACAATGAAGCAGCAGAAATGGCAGAGATGTACAACAGACTCCACAACACAGACAAAACACTTCATTGCCAGGTACCTGTCTGAACGTCACTCTGTAAGCCTTGTGCACTGTGAAGTCCTCCAAAATGTGCTTTAAATCTAACTGCTCGGTCTATCTCAAAACAAAAATACACCCAGTCCACTCAGCGTCTCTGTCCTCACTGTGTTCCTCTGAGCAGCATCACAAAGATATACAGAAGCAAAGAATGATCGATAAAGATGCATTACTGAGATTTAAAAAATGAAATAAAATAAAAAATACACACCAGAAAAGAAAACCTTGTTGTCAGTCCAGGAAGCAGTTGGAATTTAGAGTTGTAATTTAACTCTGTGGTTTAAATTAAAACAAATGTAACAATAAAGTGAAAGTGAAAATATGTTCAAATTTAGTTTTTAACGGCCTTGTAGGATTGTGAGTACCTGTGTTTTTTCAGTTTCCATGTATAAAGTTGTGGTATAGTTATGCAAAATAACAAAATATTTATTTCTTTGGTCACCTATCTTTTTTTTGCAATTATATGTATATTTAAACTGTGATGGAATAGCGGTTGGCGCCAATGTGACGTCACAACCTTGTCTCTCCATGCCCTTGTTTTTTAAACTCTGCTTCTACAATCACAAAATCCAGGCAAGCCGAAGATGAGATAATCCTGATCATCATCTGTTTTTTGTTTGCTTTTGTTTTTGTCAAGCTCTGGAAAGCTCCCTCTAGATCCGCAGAATACACTGAACAATTCTTGTCCTGTGTGTGACATGTAAACTGAAGCTGATGTGTAAAAGTGACAGTGCCCCTTTAATATGAATATACAAATTAATCACAAAAATAAATAAATAAATGATAACAGTGTTGTGTGTGGGATCGATTCAGTCATTGAGCTCATTTCTAAATGTTTGTTAATGTTAAATCATTAGCTTAATCTCACAATGGAAGTACTGACTTTGAGGGACAAGGAGATCTTCAAATGGAGTCTGAGGTCATGTAAAGTAATTTCTGACTCATGGAAGGTTAACGTTGTAAATGCACATCAGACAAAAATTATGTTTCAGAGCTGCAGTCACTGGGGGAGGCTTGAAGCTGGAATCTCAATTATTTTGACTGCTTTATGTAGATGTAGCACTATTTCTGGTAAGATTCTGCTGGCAGTGTGCTTTTCTTATTCTTATCACCACCGACAGCAGAACAGCGGAATAATAAAATCTATTGTGTAGCTACTTGTAAAATTCTCCTCCCAACAGCAAGAGCTTGTGGGACATTTCCTGAGATTAACTTTTTAGTTGACATGGAAAAACATTGCATGACACTCAACATTTCAATGCAAGGGTTTCAGATAACATTCACTGAATATTTACATAGGTAAAGTAGGGACTAGATAACTGCCCCTCTGAATCAGTGTATAGCAGCCATGAGTCTGTCTGTGTGTGCATGTGTCCAGGTTCTCCCATCTTCCTAAAATTACAGACAAATACATCAATTTGTTATCAATGGAAGCAGCTGCTCAAGAACTGATTGTAAAATGGTAATAAGCTGCGAGGACCTGCAGAGATTGGTGACAAGACAAATCTCCCTCTTAGGAACATCTTTTTAGAGACCACAACCTGGTCCTCTCACAGTCACTATCTCTTTCTAGATCAGAAAATGAATTGCTGCCGTACGTATAAAGGATTCCCTCCTTTCACCAACAGTCCTACACACTGCATTATTGAACAAAGCATGCAGCAACACACCGGTCTTTCTTAACTCTACATGAGTTCAGGGCAACAGCACAACAGGATCTAATAATGTTGTTCATGACAGCATTTTGTTAGTGTCGAAGAAGTGAGTTAATTTGTGTGCATGAGAGTCAGTCTTTTCCCTTTCTGATGAGGAGAACATTATGTACCGGTGGAGCAGAGATTTCCTTGATAATATCACACTCTGGCATCACACACACACACACACACACACACACACACACACCCACACACACACGGTTACAGAGGGTGGCAGTGACGGGCTAATAGCTTCTCTAAGGATGAGATCCAACCTAATTTGCACCATGCATATTCCCTGTGGTGCCTGCACCTACAAGACAACCATATTAATGCTCAGTGTGCGTCTGTGGACTTTGCTGTCAGGGATAGAAAGAAACTACAGTATGTGTGTGAAGACAGAGAGAGAAATAAAAACAAAAAAAAAGAGATGGAAAAAGGGAGAAAGATGTGATTCAATGCTACTTATCTCTTTGATATCCACACTGTGACTTTCTGTTCCAGGCTGAGAAATGCCCAAATTATTCTTTTCGTCTTTTATTCATGACCTGCGGGACATCCTGACTTACCCTCTTACCGCTTTGCTCCGAGTCAAACTCGATCTCCCACCCTCTCTCTCTGCTCCTCTCTTGCATTCTCCTCATTCTTTCATTTCTCATCTTATCATCGCCATGTGTGATATCTCATTAAGTTTATGCATTCATGAGTGATTACTTATTTACATAAAGTATATAATGCAGTATTGGGGGTGGGGTAAAAAGAGGCAGCCCTAAGAGCATTAGCATGTATGTTTTTTCATACTTATGATTGCCGGTAATTATACATTGATGGAAGTAATGTCCATTTGAGAAATTAATCATGATTATTTATGACTAGCAAATGGATTCCTGCTGTTACATTATATAAGGATAATTGGTTTAAAAATCTTAAAGTAACTGATTAAACATGAAACTTTTATTTGTGCAAGTGAAATTATTCAGATGATGGTAAAATGTTGGTTTAAAATGTTTTGCTATGTCATGAGGTTATTTCCAAACTGATTATGCAAAAATTAATTCACATTTTAAGCATGTTAACAAATTGTCTAATTTGCAATCCATTTCTTGTACTGCACAGACGCTTTAGTGTTTTAATAAAATATTTCAGATTCTCATGGATTAGTTCAGGTGAAACAGTAATGGCAAGTTTTATTTCAGGTACAACAGCAATATTTGATTGGTTTACTTTTCATAATCTGGTGCTATTGAAAGTTTAATGTCATCATGCTGCCAGACTACGAGGTGAAAGCAGGTATTAAGCCACAGTGCAGATGCAGCTTCTGGGATAATAAATCATCTTGAACCACAGGAGCAAGTGCACACCAAGAAGTAGATGGTTTATCTTGGGGGGGGGTATCTCCTGGCTGTGTTCGTATTGACATTGTTATCAACTGAACAGGTTCGATATTTAATATCTGCATTTTTATGCTCATAGACAGCTGTGTGAATATTATAAACTATTTTGTTGGTTCAGCGCCTCAAGCTCTTGCAGTCCAATAACCAACTACGCAGTCAACAGCACACAGGAGTAAACAGAAATTCAGAAGCACAAATATTTCTTCAAATGTAATGGCACAAACATTTAATAGAGTCACTTGATGAAATGTACATGTAAACGTTTGTTTTTTTTGTTAACCTTCTACTGCACTATGTACCCTTTTTTTTTTTTTGCAACTTCCTGATATTTAAACACATTTAAACACTGATTGGCCTTTACATAGAAGGTGGAACATTTCTTAACCACTTTTGTACTTGGATGACCTCACATGAAAAACCCCCCGATATCTTTTTCTTTCTCTTTCCCACACTGTCGATGACCTTGAGTCACCTGAAGAAGAGATCCTCGACCTGCAAAGATTTCTTGAAAAATACTGAAAGGATATGTAGAAAGTTATGACCTGTTTTTATCATGTAAATCTTGCTTCAATGTAATTATTGTCTTTTTACACAATATATCAGGTATGTTCCCCAAATGGCAACAGTGAACTATATACAGTAGTCAGTGCAGCCAGTGGATTCCTAAGTTAATAATACCTGAATCTTCAAATTAGACAGACAGATGGATGACAGATATGCTTACACTTATTTTTTTCTACTTATTCTTAAGAATATGAACCCGTCACTGTTATGTATCTGGACCACACTGTCCCCTGGCTTCAGATGCCTGCAGCAAAAGGGAGGTGCAAAACTCCCGGCTGCAAAGGCATCGTCAGCGAGAAGAACTGCTTCAACAGCTTTCACACTCAGTGACATACAGTATGTATGCATACACACATACACACACACACACACACACACATACGTGCACATTCTCTAGCGCTCTTAGTGTTTCTTCATACTAAATTTTCAATAAGGACAATCAGTTCATTTGTCCTTAATTTTGAACAACTGTTATTCTTGAGTGTGTATACTGTACAAACATTTCTTAGTTTCTCTTGGTTTAAGTCACAGTGTTTTGTGATAAGATGTTACATCTAAAATGGAAATGCTACGTCTTTCAAACCAACTGCAGAAATTACTTTTAAAAGTTGAAACACATAAACCTGAAGACAAAAATATGTTTTGTGCATGATTTTGCAGAAAATATGGGATTTCATTACATTTAGTCAAAAAGCCCGTACATGTATTTGTAAAAATGAATGTCAATGAATTTCATGTATTCTGTTAGTTATTTCTAAAAAAGAAAAAAAATTAAATGTTAATATAAGTTCATTTTAAGTCATAAAACACTGTAACATCATCCCATGATGGCAGAATAATGTGGGCTATAGAGGGTCATCTATGTTTTTCGATTAATTAAAAGCCATTTTGAAGTTTTCATGTGTAAGACTTTGATGGTGTTGACAGAACAAGTAGCTGCTCTGGAGCCTTTGATCACATCACATGATCTTAATGAGCAGATTGATTTTACTCTGTTCCAGTGGTAGAAGAAGTACTCACATCCTTTAAGTTAAAGTACCAATACATCAATCTGAAATTACTTTGTTACAAGTAAAATCCTGTATCCAAAATCTCAAGTAAACATTAAGTAGTATTTCAGCAACATGGTCTTACAGTACATTAATAATATTAATACATCAATGCATAAGTAACATTTTCTTATGTTAGCTGCATGGTCGAGGTGGAGCTACAGTTAGGTATAGTTTACTCCAGTGATTCCCAACCTACAGCTTGGGCCTCCTCCAAAGGGTTAATATAAATCTGAGGGGTCATAGAATGATTAATGGGAGAGGAAAGAAGAAAAAATAAAGTTCTGCAACATAAATTTTATATTAGAAGTATTACATAACTTGACTTCTTTGGACCTTGAAAAGTTATCTAAATGAAACTTTAAAGTTGAAAGGGGAAATGTCTCTTTTTCTGGAACGGCTAACAACTCATAGACCTCTAAAATGTGAGAGGGGACACTACTTTTTTGTGGGAGAACACGAACCAAGAAGGTTAGGAACCACAGGCTTAATCTTTAGCAGTACATTATCATATGTTATTATAATGTAAAATCTTCATTTCAATCTTCATCTATATTTTTCAGATGAATTCAATGGAGTAAATAGTACAATACTCCCTTGCCTATGACGTGTAGTGGAGTAAAAGAATGGCATAAAATCAAAATACTAAAGTAAGTAGTAGTAAAGTGCAAGTACCTCAGAATTGTACAATACTTAAAATGTATTTCCACAACTTCCCAGTTCTCATGGAGTTTCGTATGTCTAAATTTCCATTTTTCTATAAGGACCTCTCATCCATTTGGCTAAAAGCTGTAAGTCCATTCATTGTGATCACCACGTCTTCCATTTATTCATTCTATTGAAAGCATCGGGCTACCATTTACAGAAACAGTATGTCTCCCGCTGCAACTCATGGGTAAACAGTTTCACAACAGAGAACATAAACTCAGAGGTCTGTAACAACGGAGTGAATCAGATTTGTGTAAATGTCAACTCTCTATTGTTGACCAACAATCGATAGAAGCAGACATTTGAGGCATTTGGTCTTTTCAGGGTCTAAGTTTAATTCAATAATATTCACACTGAGTTCCCGAGCAATTGCTATTGATGGCTGCTAAGAGCCTGACAATGAGCTTGCACAAACTGTTCCGAAGATTTGTTGGTTCTGAAGTGCATCAAGTAACACTGTATATATGGTTGTTGTTACTCTTTCAATACAATTTGATACTGGATTTGATCTGAATCTTTAGGCGATTGTATAGTTGGTTTGTGTGTCAGCTTCCCTTTATATTTTGGCCACTTCTACACAATTTCCACAATACACTAAAAGTATTCAGTAGTCAATTAATTTGAAGCTTTGGAAGGTTAAACTGAGAAAACACTCACATAATCTAAGTAACTCCAAGACTGAACAAACGCAATTTGATATTTGATGAATGGTGATTAATAACGAAGATTACAAGGTTACTCTTTGTTTTGTTAATATGTGGGAGGCTGAGTAGCAGGAGTCTCAAATGTCATTAGAAAAGGTGTGGGTTTGTGTGTTTTTAGATATGAAGATCAGAGCATATTTTTTTTAGATCCAAACAACACTACATCTTTCCTGCAGTTACAGAAGCAGTATCAGCCAGTTCATAAGCAGTTTGTATCCTAGAAGCCTCATCTCGTTTAGCCAATAACACAGCTGTTTGTTCATTTTTCAACTGTCCTGGCCTTCCTCTGCTGGGTCACATAACATCACACGGGCAGTAATGTCCTAGTTGACAGGTGCATTACCCAGAAGTCCCCTCTAACCTTGTTTTGTGCCTGTGTGTCCCCTCGGTGATGTATGTGTTGAGGCAAAAATATGTATGTGTCGCTAAGCTCCCAGCTGTGTGGATGGCCCTCAGCCCTTTAGCACCGTGACTTCTGCAGCTTACAACAATCACCCTCTTCACATAACAATAATTAGAGAGGGGACAGGATGTCATGTCACTCTGCCCACGCTGTAGAGTCTCTGCTGTCTGCAGCACCAACAAGCTGTGTCCAGACACTCCGAAGTCTCACACATGGGAGCTGATACTCTGTTCCATCTGCTGGAAACAAAAAGTGTGAATAAGAAGACACATTTGGCATTAAAATGGATGATCTCTTAAGAACAAAGGTCAAATTTGAAAACAAGTGAACTAGACTGTTGAAAGTTCTGACAAGTTTTTTTCCTCTCATTGTCAAGAAAAGCTATGTGCCAGATGCAATTAGACCCCATATTTGCAATTATGATACAGCACTTTGCGATCACCCATATGAACTCACATAATGCTTGTAAATGGTAGGAGGTTGTGTCCTCAGTAATAACTCTGGAAATCTTTGAAAATATATTTGAACAGTAGTTTTCATAAATAAATGTTAGCTTTAGTGTTTTCCTTCACATATTCAAGAAAAAAAAAACTCAATTCGGTTGGTGGCTCATTATAAAATTCTTCTGGGGAAACTTGGACTTCAAGGAGCTATAAGGTGAATGGTGACTTCACACTTGAAAAGGCGTAGAAATCAGCAAAAACACTAAGCCTGCTGGTTTTGAAATGCCAGCATGTAATTTGAGATCTGAGTTGGACATGTCATGCTGTAACATCTAAGCTGTCGTTTCCTCTCCAGCACACTTTGCGGTGTATGGCCTTAAAACTTCCATCAGGTGCAGGCTGACCCATGTGGTTAGACAGTTGGTGAGGCTGACAGTGACTGGGACCTATGCCACGATGATCCCTGCTCTGAGATAACTTCTGTCTTACCTCTAACCCCCTGACACATCAACAGGAAGACATTCACTTGTTAATCCCATCTGTGGCCGCAGATGCATGAACATATGACCAAAAACTGATGCTTACAGACAGAGCTCTTCTATTATATAGAAATATATTATGGTATAGAGTAATTCCAGTAAAATGTATGCTATAGATTCACATATATTAACATATGTTGCGTTTGCCAGTTTGAGATATTTCTAATCAATATGTATATTTTTTTAACATCTTTCATCTTTTACCTCATAACACACACAAAAAAAGCCTTGAAAACCAAAAAACATGACAGAAAGCAACAGCAACAAATGAATATTTGCATTTGTGTTTAGAATGCAGCACATCTCCATGCAGGTCAAGCTCAGCCAGATGCTCATGAATACAGTTGTAACTTGGAGACTTGCATGGGAAGTTATGTGTTGTGAAGTTTTGGAAAGCTCAAGGTCACTTCGTGTTTATTTGCACTTGGTCACATACTGGCTGTCAAGCCACTGGCTACTTTGCTGACCCCTCTATTCTGGATGTGGCATACTAACATGACAGTTACTGTATTTCATTGCGTATTCATTTAAATCATCATTTTGTTCTTCAACTCCCAGGGCTGTTGTTGTTAACTTCATATTTAACTCTCTTTGGATTGTTCACTAATTAGACAAGGGTACAGGCGCAATTAGGCAAGCAATAAAATCAATTAATGCCAACTAACCAATCATTAATCTTTATAGACTACAAAACACTCATGCTGCCTCTTCAGTCCCTCAAACAACTGTAATCTGTTATGGAAAAAACAAAGGCAGACGATCTCAGTGCTCCTCTAGCTGGCAGAAACAAATGAACACAAACTGAAATGTATATTCTTCAGTGGCTAAAACAAAAGAGAGGAATTCAGGAGAGAGAAGAGGCACTGTAAAGATCGTAGGTAAAGAAGATAGGGTCTACTTTCATCACAGTGGAAATGCAAAGCATGAGAGTAGGTAAGAAATAGATGTCTTTGTGGATACATAGTAATTAGGACTGATATTTTTCAAAGCCGTAATTAGTCTGTGTCCATTTTCACTTGCTTGTCCTCCCTCTCTTTCTCCATGTTCAGCAAAAAAAAAAACACTCAGTAAAAGAGAGGAGGATGGCAACCAAAAATAACACAACTTCTTGTGATCATTAAAATGAGAAAGTGGAGGAACAGCTGCTTACAACAAAATAAACACATTAACATCAATGCTCCACAGTGTGCAATCACAGAGGCCTGAAGAGACAGCTGTCCGCCTTTAATTACAATGACGCTCATCTTCTCTTTCACTCTTTTTCAGTGTTCGCACAAGTTTCTGGACTGTTATTGTCATTACTTAGATCTTTTTGGATCATAATTTTTTTCCCCCTGTGTTGTTACACATAATGCATGCAGGAGCAGTTTGCTCAGTGTGGGGCAGTTCAGGCAAATGACCTCATGTTAGGAGATAATGTTAGTAGAGAATAGTTTAACATTTTGGGAAATGCACTGACTATTTTTCTTGTAATGTGTTAGGTAAGGTGATCAATACCACTCTCAGAAGGACTGGAAAACCAGGGGAATCAGCCAGCAGTCTGTCCGAAGGCAACAAAATTCACATACCAGTACCTTTAAAGCTCAATAATTTACTACTTTTTATGTTTTTGTTTCATACATACAAAAATTAAAGATTAAAATGGCAAGTTGAGGATGTGGAACTACTCGTTTTAAGTAGAACTGAAGACAGAGACAGTCGAGAAACCGAGACGCTTAATTTCTGATTATTTCCTGTATCTGTGTCACGTGGGTTTCTCCACCTCCTCGCCCCTTTAGGAGACCAGAGGCAGGTCTGAGTCTATTCATGGGCGAAGAGAATGAGATCACAGATTATGACAGATTCTTTCGCTCCATAGTCACCGAAATAAATACTGGATCCATTTTTCACAAGCTACACGTCTTCAGAACATTATGACATCAAAATGACATTTTTCAGATCAACAGATCAGGAGAAAATTAACTTTACTGCCTCTGTCTCAGAGCCATACTCTCGCCAGATCTGTAAACTGTCGACATCTTTTGCCAACCAGTAACCAGATGTTAAGATGGACCAGAGTTATTTTTGGATTCACTTACTTATACGTGAAACCATGGATTAAATTTTAAAACTTAAATAAACATGTTTCATTGCTTAACAACTGCTAAAATAGAGTATTGGCTTATTAAACTGACTTTGCACTGGGGTGATCAGGTGTCATTAGTAGATAAAAACAGTGGCAAAAAGGCGCAAATTTGCATTTGCAATTTGTATCGTCTATTGTTGTATTCTTTTGGCAGGGATAAGTAATACATCAGTTAGTGTTAAAAATGCCAAAGCTTTGTGCAGCAATAGGCTGTAATAACAAGAAAAAAGTATCTGTCTTTTCTTTCCCATAGGATGCAGAGAGTTGAGTCTAGACAGGGATAGATTTTAATATTAGCTACTGTCACATTTCATGCCAGGTGCCTTGGCTTGAGGGAGGGGTTGGGGGACAACGCTCACTTAGGAGACCGGAACTGTGTCCCATTTCATACCACTGGTGCTGCCTGTAATGCAGCATCTTCTGTATAGAGGATCTTTGCTGAAGATTAAGGATCAAATAAAATAACAGGTTTTTAACACTTTAAAAGACACTTTAAGATATTCTAAATAACTTAGGCTATGTATTATCCATATTTCATTCCCCATCACCAAATACATACAAGCACAATTTTCTACCAACACTTTCTCAAAAGAGCACATTAGCATAATACCCAACATTTCTCTTTGACCTCTTCTTTACACCAAAATGTTTGGCTTAGATTTATTTTTTAAAGAATTGTTACATTGTGAAACATCCTGTACCCTTTTCTCTTTCAAAATACACTCTCTCCTCCATACACAGGTTGGCTGATTAACAGAGGAAAAGCAGATTTAACAAGTTTAACAAGTTTCCCTGGGGTCTCAAGGCAAACAATTGTGCTTTTGCACAGCATATTGTTCCTGGTGAAAATACAGCCAAACGATGAACAGAGAGAATGACAAATGAGGAAGGGGCCTGTGTTTTACAGGAATGATGCTTAATTACATTCAAAGCTGCCATTTAGGGTCCATTGTCCTGCCTGAATGTTGGCAGACCTCAGCACAATGTGTTGACTGTATCCTTCCTTTCTCTTTCTTGATTTGTTTTTCTTCCCCCATTTTAGGGTTACACAGCATAACCATTCTGAACCCTTTATAATTTCCCCAGTAATCAGTCTGTTCTTTTTTTTTTTTTGCGGCAAAGCTTTAATCAAACATCTCACAGCCTCTACCAGCCAGAAATCTGTTATTCTGACTAAAACACAAAAAAGCATGCAATTACTCCCAGAGGACCTGTCCCTCCTCTCCGCTACAGCTGCAGAAAAGAGGGCACTACTCCAAACACATCCTCCTCCTTTCTCTCCTCTTTCTTTTCTTCTGTGTGTTGGAAAATAAGACCACCCAGCCCAAACCATAATGACAGAGAATATAAAGATGTGTTTTGTAATGTAGGAACACTCAGTAGAGCAGTAGGTTATATTCTCTTTTTCTGTGGAAACATCACCTTATGATAAATAATGAGGATTTATCCTATAATTGCACATGCCATGTAAAAAGGTTTACATTTAAGGTTTATAACCTAAATTTAACTTATGGTGCCCTTTTTATTTGAAATATAATTAAATGCCAGAGAGAACAAAAGTAACGTAAGGAAAGTGATGCCTTTATTCCTTCTTCATTTCCAGAAAAATCTCTTATGGCAGGGTACAGTCAGTGTGTGGGGAAGAGAGAGAGAGAGAGAGAGACAGAGAGAGAGAGGTGTATGCATGCAAAACTAATTATTTTGTAAACTGAGTAGACATGTTTATTGCTCTGCCATCCCAACATACCCCATTCAATAAACATGATCTATTGGATGGATAACCGTGACCACCTACAGTAACTTCAACTCAACACGTGAAAAGCTGCTTTAATGCAACTATACTGGCAAGACAGTGTCTGACCTAAATTGCTCTCTCCTAAAACATGTCCCCATTACTTCCAACATCAAATACAATGGGAAACACAGTGAGGCGTTCAACTGGCCCAGACAGTAAAACAACAAAGAAGATAGAAAATCTCCTTGCTTGCAAAATTAAAACTTCTTTTAAGCACTCATAGAGCCAAAGGCAAACCTACATGGAGGCAGGCAAATTATTTAGCATAGATCATTGCTCTCAGTGCAAGACAGGGAGCACTAAACTAGCCTCTCTATACATTCTCTCGTGCTTTGAGCAATCTAGTGTTGATATGTGTGCTTCTGACTTTTTACAATTATGTGGCTCTACCTGAGACAGATGACAAACAAAATGATAATTATTAATCAGGTTCTGTTTGTGCAAAATGTGCATGTTTTGCCAAATCATATTTAGAAAGACTGTTGCCTTGGCGCACAGTTTCCCTTTTGCTATTAAAAACATTTTTAAAAATTGAGTTATTTTCCAAGTAATCATGTAACAGCTTTTACATTACAAATTCAATTTGGCATTATTTTGCTTGCTGGTCCCATTATGAAGACAAAAAAAAGAAAAAAAAGAAAAATATTTGCAGCATTAAAAGCATTATGTGTATGATCAGAGCCATATCATACAGTACTGTGCAACCACCCTTAGCACAGATCCTCCTCGGTACACTTTCACAGTTTTTCAATGCATTTGGCAGGCAGGTTGTTCCAAGCATCTTGGAGAACTTGCCACAGATCTTCGGTGGATAGGCTGTCTTGGTGTCTTCTTTCTCTTTGTGTAATCCCAGACTGACTCCATGATATTGAGATCACTCTGTGGAGGAAAGGCAATCTGTTGCAGGGCTTGCTTGTTTTTCTTGTTGCTGAAGATAGATCTTTATGACTGGCTGTTTGGGGTCATTGCCATTCTGCAGAATGACATTAGGACTAATCGGAAACCTCCCTATCGAATGATGACTATAAATTTAAATATTTTAAATGCCTAAAACGTTTGCACAGTACTGTATATACATGTAGAAAATAGATTAGATTATGATGCCTTGACTGTAATCACGGCAAATGCATAATTATAAACTAGCAAACGTGTATAGAGTAAATTAAATTATATTTTTAATTGTCTAAGGCGCAATCCCACACCTATTTACCATTTTATAGCGTTAGGATTATACAGTGGGGATAAAAGTACCCTGGAGTTTGGGGTTTAAGTGTCTCGTTGACGTTTTAATCTACAGACTATATTTTCAACGTGCTGCTTGTGAACACACCCCTGCCATGCTCGCTCAGCGGCAGATTTGGATTGGCCACACTGCTGGCTGAGGAAAATGGGAGACGACTTGGGCGACGAGTGGTGGCAACACGAGGGTAATTCATTTACTCCCTTTATTGTCGTATCTTTAATTGTAGAGTGTTTCTGAGACTTGTGGTCCGGCAGGTTTGGCTGTAGCCCAGCTAGCGGATTCTTAACGTTAGCTTGTAGCTGTCGCGAGCAGTGTCGGTTGGTTATAGCTAACTGTAAGCTAACGTTTACTAGCCGGCAGTGGCTACTGAGTTGGCGTTAAGTTTACTTTATAAGAGCAGGGTAGAAACACAAAGTACCAGTAAGCGTGTGTATAGCTTACCTCTGACTTGCTGGCAGGGAAAGTTGGCATTTATTGCACATGTTGTCACGAGCAGAAGGTGTGTAAACACGTGTGTGTGTTTGTGGGGGGTCATTGGGAAATAAGTAGGCTACATAAACTTTTCTCTAACGTCGCCTGTCCAGCCACGTACCTTCCACTGAACCTCACAGTGAACTAGCTGTCTCCCACGTCTAAACTTTGTGCATTTATCCTGTTCATCTTGCTTTTCCCACCCTCATCTCCATACGTCAACACAGGAAGTTCCCATAGCATAGCATCATGCTCTCATGCATACCAATAGAGGGCACTCATGTACTTTAAGGGGTATTGACCCGATTGTGATGAACAGCGAATTTTATTATCAAGAGGTATTAAAATGAAACGTCTTTATTAAGCTTATTAAGACATATTATTTCTCTCTCTCACTCACTCACACACACACACGCTTACACACATGCTCATGCACAAACGGTACACATCTAGTTCAGCACTTGTGCACATGAGATCCACCTTGCGAAAAGTGGATGCTGCAGTTACAATTGAATTGTATTACATTATAGGTGGACAGGACAGGTGTTACTATTATTTTGGCCACCTCACTTACTTGAGAGTAAGATAAGAGAAACACTCCTCAGTTGAACCAACACCTTTGATTCAACTTTTATAAAAACTGAACATTATAACATTAAACATTACATGTTTAAGCTTGATTTTACCTAATAAACTTCCAGCTGAGTCTATATGTAGCAACTGTATGAAAAGAAAAGTGATACAAAGTCATACAGCCTGGTAAAAGGAATATGAACAACAGAATATGTTTAATAGTCATTTTTTTTATTTTTTGCATTTATCCTTATTGGCCCCAATTAAACTAAGCCATACTTGTAATAATATTCCAGCCCTGTTTTCAACCAAACTCCAATGTGGAACAATTTACCATGCCTTTTTTTGTGAATGTCAGAAGTACCAACTTATTACTTGTTAAATAAATGGTCTATGAGCTGTTTATCCTTACAGGTGGGCAGCAGCATTAAATTTACACATTTTTTATTGGTGTTTGGCCTGACTTTCTTTTCATACAGGAGAATGAAGCTTTGGTAAAATATTTCCACTTAATGCTCTGAAAACTTATTTTTTATTTGCTAGTACTTGTTCATGTTTTTGTTGCTGTATCCTCCTGATACTGGCTATGAATTATCTACATAAAAATCAGAGTTTTTCCATTTACTTTGCATTTTTTCATCATGAAAGTTTTTATTTTGTATCCTCTAGCTGCAGTGCTAAGCATGATGTAGTTGTGGACATGTTGTGCATTCTCAGGTCAGTGTTTTCCCTGTATGCACTGTGGGAGGTTTTCTGTTTTTCTGTCCTGTATTGAGAACTATGTTGCTTCTTCTGTTTGTGGCATATCCTTTGGTCTTGGGAATCTTTGTTGGCTTCTGCAGCGACCCCAGAGGAATCTGATTGGAGAAAAGAGGCATAACTATCAGTTAGGCAGCGTTCAACAGATGTTCACTCCTGGACATTTTTTTTTCTTTTGTTGAAGCATTTGTTGTTTGTGTAAAGCTGTTGAAGTGTTGCGCTTTTGAAAGAAGAACATATGGCTTGTTTCCATGCGCCTGGTACAGTGTGTTTTAGCCATGTCATAGTGTAATGACCCATGATCATGTGCATCTTTGTTGCTGATATTACAGTCCATATTGGCAGCAGGGCTGACTTGTGATGATTGCTCTCTGCATCCGCAGGGGTATTCCATTATTAATGGGCCAATAGATTGGGCATAAGGGCTGGAAAAAAAAAAAGTAACTTCCAGAATAATCCCGATTTTTACTTGAACGATGCAATATATCAATTTGTACAATTCCAAGATCAATCTTTGCATTTGCACCTTCTCAGTACTTGAAACTGATTCAGTCTGGGCTGGATGCTGTGTTATTTGTCTACTTTGTAGAAATTGAGTTATTACAGCTTGCACAAAAAGGTTACTTTAAGTTAAATAATAACATGGATTATAGCTGGTTACATAAATTGCCTTGAGTCATGGCAGTTTTGTAAACTGCGACATGAATAACTACAGTTTATACAGACCCACTGCAGATCACATCCATGAGAGGGATAGACTGGGAAAAAAGACTTTGCTTATTGATCTGAGCTCTGTTTGTGTTTGTTGAAGAGATAATATCTCTGGCTACGATATGTGAGCCTGTGGAAGTTGACTGAACAGCGTGTCCCTGCCGGGGAGCTAACACTATAGCTAGCAGCTGTCTGCAGTGATCAGGCTGCTGTCTCGTCAACACAAACAGTGCAGATGAATTAGTGAGCAGACTCTCACTTTCTGCCCTGTCTGTGATAATTAAAGTGGATGTGCTGTACTTAGTTGAAACATATGCTCCTGACAGTCCACACATAGCTTCATGGAAATGCATTTATTTTTCAAAATATGCATAATGCTGACATCCTTGCAACTGATGCAAGTTTTTTTTTTAAATTTCTATTATTGTTGCTCAACCGTTTTGTACATGTGGGCCAAAAAATATTAATGTGTCATTTTGCATTTGCCAAGGAAAATGAATCCTCAGTCCACAGTTTTACAATCAGTAATTAATAATTTATAATAATAATTGTTTACAATTTAGAAAATTTAAAATCTGTGAAGCACTTGGTGCAACATTGGTGTTTATCTGATGTAACTGAATAATCAAGAATAAAATAGAAAACAGAAAAAAGCAATAGAAATAGAAGATCTGATTCTTGACTTTGTGAATCAAACTCAAATCAGGAGATCAATGTTGATATCCTGTGCTATTAGGGATACACACCGATAACCAGTTAATGTAAGCATGTTCTTATTTGTTGAAGGTGGCCCCATCATAAAACTGTAATTAAAAGCAACATGCATCCATAACTAACTGGGTCACTGCACATGTTTTGCTATGTAGAGGAATGTTTTTACTGCAACATGTTAGACTCAAGCTTTTATGAGATTACTTATATAAACCCATGTACTTTTTATATCGATAGATTTGTGCAGCTGTTTCTCTTTCTATGTTGGCCCCTTTACCCTGACTGACATCCCATCCTTACTCACATTTGTATGACAGAGACACTTGACAGAAAAGGCTGTGAGGCTGACTGAAAACTGACACAACAGAAAAGGAGGGGCTGCTTAGATAAAGCATGGGATTGCCTTTGAAGTTTTAAGAATGGAGCAGATAGTTGTGAGAAGCTGTATGACGTTCATGGTGATGTGTCTTGTGGCTAAATGCTCACACTAATGAGAGAGATTCTCATGAGAGCCTCAGTCATACTGCAGTCTGCGCCAGACTGTCATCAAATGCATCCTCTGGTTTCCACCTTGCCAACTGGTGATGTCAGAGTAGTTGATCCTTCTCCATGTTTGTCATCATATAACTGCTATGTTGTCTCTCTGCCAGCCTTTCCTTATGGTATCCCCCTATACTGTCGGCTAGTTTCTTATTCAGATGGAAACTTGTCACAACTTTGGCAGTAAGAATTTTTTCAACCAAATATCTTGGACCATTTATTGCTGTTACACTATGTAACCATATATCTTGTGGTGTTGACCTTTAAAAAGTTGATATGATGCATGTTGTGTTTACTTAAAACTATGAATGCTCTGATACTAGTCTTCAACTTATTTAAACAAATGGGCTGACCTAAATACAGAATATAAATTTGCTCCTTTTGTTTATCCTCGTTTCGTAATTTTAGAAGTTGGACACACTGAGACTATATATTTCTTCAAAATAAATTGTCTATACTGCTCCTCGTTAGTGTGCTCGCCTTTAGTGATGCACACTCATATTTTTGTTTACAAATATAATAGAAAATAAATAGACATAACAAATCATTTTTGAAACTGTGTCCTTCTTACCTTTTAACATTCTGGATAGGACTCTGTCTCCAAATGGCTTACATAGTAGTTTGGACAAGTGAAGGTTAAAGAGATGTTTTTGCAACAAGTCATAAAAATGGTCTGCTGTTTCACATGTATTTTACAGGAAGGATAATCTAGTAAAGGAAACAGGAAGTGTTCATAAAGTCAGCCTTTCAGCACAACCATTTGTGACTTTACCTGATGTAAAATGAGTCTGAAACAAACTGTATGATTTATCTTTGCATAGGGACGTTTGGCTGGCAGGAGATGACGTGCTGAATGCTTTGCCTGCTGAGGCAGCATGAGTGGCTAACAAAAAACTGACCAGCTCACATTGTTACTTTAAGGGTTATTTTTTATATATTAAAAGCAGAAAAGCTGCGGAAATGTGTTTAATTTATTTATGTAAAAGTTGAAAAAAGGATTTAATTGTATATTGTTTGTCAATTTCAAGTTAGTTAAGATCATTACAGTTTAAGTATAGCATTTATACTCAGAATGGCAAAAACTTTTGGTAGTTCATTCACCATAAAACCTGAACAGCCTTAACACCACTTGGTGTTCAAGGTTTTATTGTGGCAGCAGAACAACATGAGCTTAGTATTCCAGTGCGTATTTGCTGAGGGTTACACACACACACACACACACACACACACACACGCACACTGAGAGAAAGTGAGTGTGTTGTAAGGAATTTTGATGTGGTTGAGATAGTAGACAATTAATTTTTTATGACTAATTTTTTTTCAAACTCAGAGTTTGTCTATTAATAACCAAAATCATTCTTGATTGAAACTATTTTGTATTTATTTGGTTAGCTCTGTTGATGCCATATCCATCTCAAAGATATTCAAGGTGAACAAGTAAAAACAACACAAACACTTTTAATAAACAGAAAAAATAAACATAAATGAAACACAAAATTATGAAAAGCACATCACACATTTGATTGTGTTGATATCTCCCCTCTCATACAGGTAGTAGACACACATGTCATACAAACAACAAACAAAGGGTTGTTAAAGTCAGTAAGTCTAGGTACACATTATTTAGATAAAGTAAGTTTTACAAATGCTCTTGTAGGACTAACACCACAAAGCATTTATATGCTCATTATTACCAAATACAACAAATTCTTGGTTATTATTAGAGGAAGTGTGTTGTTCTAGTTAACTAGTCCAGGAATGTGACTGAAAACATAATACTGCATGTTCAGAATCTATGTAACTTCACCTAATCACAAAGGCCACTTACTGTAATATTTGAAGAGTGTGAGGCTGGAGAGGTAGCAGGGGATATAGTGATGCTACTTGTAATCTTGCCAGCACCTTTGACATGACAGCCATTGGCGAGCACTTGAGTCCTTTGCTCGTGTCGAAGATAGTACGGTCCAACGGGCTGGGGGAGGCTGTGTGTCAGGCCGTTCAGAGACTGGATGTACGGGCTCCCCAGATGGATATGGATCTTGTTATCTTCTGTGGTAATGATACTGGGACTTGTGTCGGTACTGCTGGACTTCTGATGTTGCCAGCTGTTCTGCCACTCTGGAGTCTTGCAGAAAGAAGCCTGGTTTGCAGCGTCTACTGGCTCTGGAGAGCAGGTCCTGACTGTAACAATCTGAATTGGGGAGTTGCTGTGGTCGGGTGTCACAGAGCGTGATGAATTTGGGCTTAACATCCGATTGATGGTTGTACCCTGAAGCGGGGAGATGGTGCGATCAGGGCTTGACGGGGGGGTCTTAGTACTAACTGCAGGTAGACCTGAGTTCTGGATGATGGTAATTCTCTGCTTGGGTGAGGCTCCACTCGTTGGAATGACAGCTGTGCTGGTGTAGGATGTTGCTGTGTCTCCAGTGGGGCTGCTGATCTCAAGTGTGGCTGTGTTGAGTATATGATGCGGTGTTACCTTGATGTGCAAGGGCTGCCCCGGTGTGTGCGTTAACATCATCACCTCTCCATTAACCGTTTGGTGCATATCTATGCCATTCCCTGAATGGCTGCTGTATTGGCTTACGTTGTTATTTGCGCTGTTCAAGCTGTTGAGGTTGTTAACGAGAGAGCTTCTTCTGTTTATGACTTGTCCATTGTGGTTTGGGTCCTTGTCATCATTTTCTTCATCTAGTGTCTCATTGTGCTCACTGTAGTCAGGAGGCAGGCTGTCTTCTGGCTCAGTTTGCACCTCTTTGGTGGTCTGATGGAGATCTGAAAAGTGTTGTCTGTTAGCACCATGGGTCAGATTCTTGATTCGTCTGTATCTGTCTAGCTCACTACTCAGTTCCTTCATCTCTCTGGCCAGCTCTCTGTTCCTGGCTTCTTGTTGGGTCAATTTCCTCTGCAGTGAGGAGTGATCCGTCTGCACCCTGCAGATGGATTCCTCGGTCCCCGTCAGCTTCTGCAGTTTCTCCTTCAGGGTATCTACTTCTCTGGCCAACAGTCTGGACTTAACCTGCTCCTTCTGAAGACGACAAAGGAGAAGGTGTTCCTGACTGACCTCCTGCTTCTCGGCCTGCTCGTATCTGGAAAGCTCCCTCTTTGCCACCTCTAGTTCCTCTGTTAGAGCCCTGGACCTCTTTTGTTCATCCTTGAACCTCTTCTCCAGGGACTCAAAGTCCTCTTCCACCTTCAACAGTTCTCCCTCCAATACCTCCTTGTCCTGGAGTCTCTTTCGCAGCCTGTCTAGCTCCTGGGTCAGTTCTTTGACTTTGTTGTCCTCTGTTTGGCAGTGATGGTTAGTGTTGTTTTGAACAGAGCTGTGTGTGTACTTTTCCTCTTTTTCTTTCCTGTTTTCCAAGACCTGTAACCTTTTCTTCATGATAGTTATTTTATTCTGTAGCTCTCCGTTCCTCCCCTCTTCTGTTTGCAGTCTGTGTTGGAGCTCATCTTTTTCCCTTGCTATGCTCTTAAACCTTTCCTCTAAATCCGCTTGAGATCGCAGTGCCTGCTGCCTCTCCTCTCTCAGTCTTTCTGTCATTGTTGCCAAATTGCTTTGCTCATTTCTTTTGCCCTCCTTCCTGTTGAGTTTTTCCTCAGCCTGCCTCAGCCTCTCAGTCATGGTCTTTCTGTCCTCCACCAAAGCTACAGTCAGTGACCTGAGCTTTGCCAGGTCCTGTTTAATCGTCGCTTCACTCTTTTCCATTTGGCCTTCTGCAGCTTCTAGCTGTCTCACCCTGACTTTCATAGTGTCAAGCTCACCCAACAGCATCTTGCTCACCTCTCTCTCTCGCTCCAAGCTGCACTTAAGAGTACTACAGTCCTGTTTGCTCTTAACTAAAGCCTTCTCTATCCTGTCCAATTCACTGATTCTGCCACTGAGGCTATCCACCTCAACCTTCAGGCTACGGCAGTGGCTGATCTCCCTCGCTAGTCTGCGGTCCAGGTCTCGACACTGGTCCCCGATGCGTATCAGCTCCTCATCCTTCCCCTCCATTTCCACCACCCTTCTCCTCAATACCTCCACCTCTGACAGAAGACTCAGGGCTGTCATGGTGATCTGGTTTTGGTTGGAGATGGAAACTTGGTTGTGGTGCTCCACCTCCAGATGCAGGGATTCAAGCTCCTCCTCCTTTGCACTGGAGTAAGCAGCTCCGACGTCCTGCTTGATGTGGTCAGTGATGGCGGTCAGTTCTTTGACACTACGCCTCTGTTCCTCCACCAGCTCAGTCAGACTCTGTTGCTCCTTTACAACTAGCAGGGCGAAAGCCTTCAGCTTGGTCAGCTCCTCTTTTAGAGCTGATACTTCTCTTTCGTCTATCTTCTCCTTTATTTCCTGGTATTCTTTTTCCTTAACAATCAGGAGTTTGAGTCTGTGAAGAAAAACAAATGACTCTTATGTCAAACAGAATCTTGTGGCCTGGTTTTATTGTGTAATTTACTCTGATTTCAACCTCCAAGGACCCTTTCTAGTGTTTATGCTTAACCTCTTGGTCGCAGCTTTTAAACACAAATAACTTCCTAAGTTGTGTATTTCCAGCATAAACATTTGTTTTCATATTCAGAAGAATTTAAATCATAATCGAATTTAGCAAAGCCAGGATTATTTTTTTTCTCTCTTTTCCATGTATCTGTGTGTGTACATGCCTCACTTGTGTCTGTGCCTACCTGCAAGCCCTAAAACATGTAGATATGTCCATGTATTTCCTTGTTGTTCTGCCTTTCTCTAGGCAGGGGTCTGTAGGATGTTTTGACTAGCATGGCAGATGGTCCCTTGGCAGGGAGCGTTTGTTAATTAAGAAGTTTCTCTACTCTTGAGTACCCTCAACGTTGCACCCAATCACCCTCCCTCTGTGCGCCTCGAATGCTATACCCCCATTTCCAGCTACAAGAGGCAAGACCCCCCCGTTCCATAAGTAATTACAGACTGGCTACAATTACCCAGTGCTGTCACTCCTCAAATTCCCACAGACACATACCAGCAATGTACAAATGCACATTGTACACAGTTATGTCATGTGTTACTGCAAGACAGGGACAGTTGAAAGTGATCTCTCCCCCCTGCATTTTTACTATTTAGAATCCATCATATAATTTTTCAGATTGTTTGCCGCAAGTGCCAACATTTAGGTCTACTGTTTATGTTCAAAGTCCACACATGATGTTTGTCTTATAGACACATGCTGAAGGACTTTTTGTATTTATTTATTTTTTTACATTTTACAAGTGGTATGTGGAGAGTTGCTATTATTTTGTGGATGAGAAATACGACCTTGCACATTGTGTTTAAGGTTTTTAAGTGAATGGGGACATGAAAACATTTAGAGCATCTGTACTTTTTATATTAAAATACATGTCAACCTTCAGCCAGGGGTTAAATTAGAAAAGATTTGATATTCTGAATGGAATGGATGACAGGTCTGGAAAATGATAGTATATTGCTCTAATGCATAGATCAATAGCCTACACTACTTAATGTCAAGATTTGTTCTCATATTCATAAGTAATGTCTTGTCAATAATGTCTCTCAAAATGCAAGAATTGCAAAGACTAAAATTAAGTTAGGAATTAAAGTTTCAGAGTGAGACTTAAGTTAATGTCTTTAAATATACAACCTGGATACCTTTTTGAAGTGTGCTTTTGGTTATCTAACAGCAACTTGGCATTACAAGATGATCTATCTATCTAATCTATGCAGAATTGCCCAGTGGTTACATTATCCATAACAGCTCATCCTGGAGTTACAAAACAAGTTTTCTTAGTGGCAAATGTTTCTAAACACACATTTGTTTCCTTCCGATGTTCCTACCTGTGCTGTGCTGTTGGCCTCCTGTCCTTTAAAATCCTCAGAGAATAAATTGTCTCTAGTCTTTCACCTCTCCCTTTCCCGGAGATCCCAGTGATGTGGACATTCCATCCGGAAAACCAAACATTATGAGAAGTGCTCTGCACACGGAGAGTCTCACTCGCAGTCAGTGGCGCCCATTACATCATCAGCAAGTCCTTATATGGGACTGTACAGGCTCCACTGTGTGTGTGTGTGTGTGTGTGTGTGTGTGTGTGTGTGTGTGTGTGTGTTTTTACTGGAGTTCAGCCCATTCCAGATGAGGTCATTGTGTAGCCATGCCAAAGAGGCTAATGGGAAGGACAGAGTGTGTGTGTGTGTGAAGAAAACTAAAGCTTCAATCACAATTCAAACTCGAAAGGCTAACACTCTGCCTGTAGGATTAGCCTGAGCAAACATGTTGACTATGCTTCCAACTTAGCATGCCCTGCTCATCTAGCATGCAAACTTTTTATGTGTGAGTGTGTGTCTGTGATGTTCACATATGTTTTAAGAAGAGACATGTTTTGTGAGTTGTCGCTGCTTTGCCTGGGGCCTGATAACCTGACTGGGAGATGACATCATCAGTTCATCGGCTCACAATTACATCCATATGTCTCTTTCTCTTTCTCTCTCTCCTACCCACACGCGTTCTCAATCTTGTTCTCTTTCTCTTTCTGTCACTTAGTTCCTCACCCTACCTTTCTGCTTCACGTTATGGATTTATGGATATTTATTTTCTTTTGCAAGTGCAATTTCTACCTTTCTTGTTGCATCAATTTCTTTTGTATCCCTGTGTTCTTTTGTGGCATTACTCAAATAAATCTATGTGTTCAGTGGAGCAAGGAGGGATGACAGATAATACTCTCATTATTCTCACTGATAGATTTGTCTGTCACAATAAGAATGACAAAAGTCATAAGGGAAAAATAAATTATATTTTAGCTTGCTATATGAAAGGACTACCAGTACTGCAGGACAAAACAAACATACAGGTCAGCGTGTGATATGTATTCCCCTCGGGGAGCACTTACTAGCACTATGTCTCCTAGTTCCAGCTTTCACTGTGAAATATGCGGCGGGTGGGATTTCTTTCTGTCAAACAAACCCATCTAGTCCCCAATTAAAAGGAGAACTATTTCCCCTGTGTCTTGTTGTCATCACACAAGAATTTGCAGAACAGCCTACAAGACACACTTACACTTCACTTTTTAGACATTTATGTTCACAAGCGTCAATACATGAAGTTACTGTCTACGCCAGTTACGCAAGTTAATGATGTCGGGCCTGTATTCTGCGCCTTTTTGGCATTCTCTTTAATCCATTAATTGTTTCAGCACAGAACTGGCTGCGTGTTTCAGAGTCAGAGATTACTGTTTGATAACATTTCATCTCAATGGTTTGTGATGGCGAGTTCTTGATGTTGAATACACTTGTTAATTATTGTAAGGCTGTTGTTAGAGAAAGTTATGTTTTGTTGAAACTTTCTTTTATAGATATTCTGATTCAACTTCTGCAGGCTGTAATTTGTGGTGCTGTTGAATTTTATTGCTTTATATTCAGCAGAGTTTCTAATATTTTGTCTTACCATATGAAATAAAGTGTAACCATTTTATGAATGTAGGATTCATGCAAGGCTGTTGTATGGGGCTGTATAAGTTTTAGCTAGGTGTACCCAATAAAATGGGGAGTGTCTAATCTGCAGCATACAACCATCTGGAGTTATGTTACTATTCCTCCCCTAAGTCAAGAAGTTGAATCTCATCTGGTGGCTCAGTAGTCTTTAGGGGTAAATAACACAACACAAACAGTAATTTAATTAAAGCATTAGACGAAAATGGCCACTTCAGGCACACACCAGATGTTGTTGAGGTGTTGCTTATTGCCTTGTACTTGGAGTACCAGTTTATTCTACTTTTATTTTCATTTTTGTTCTTTTGTGAACTTTTAGTGTGAAATGGAAGTGGAACATGAAAATGCAGAAAGTTAGCACCTCAGTTCCATTGCATTGCTAAACACAATTTCTAGTCAAAACTGACTGACAAAACAAAAGATAGTCTGTGATACTGGAAATTGAAGACAAGTGATTGAAATGTTTCCTAGTCAACTGTTTTTACATATGTGTGTGTGTGTGTATATGTATATATATATATATATGTATATGTATATATATATATATATATATATATATATATATATGTGTGTGTGTGTGTGTGTGTGTGTGTGTGTGTTTAGTGAGAGAGACCCATGTTAGTCATGCAATATCTTAAATATTAAGAAATTGTTCTTCTCCCAAACCACTTGCAAATTGATTAAAAGCTGCAGATCTTATTAGTAAACTGCAAATCGCAGGAGGGTGTGGTTAATAAAACAACCTGCTTGATTATTCTGTCTTGACCCTCAAGACTCTTTTGTAGGGAAAACTCTCAGTAAGATGAGAAATTTCTCTTGTTGTGGGATGTGGGAGAAAAATCCTCCTCATTCCTTGCAATTCCTATCCACGGGACCAACTCCAAAACCAGAGTTCATGAGGTCCCTTAGAGGAGGGGCTGGCATCTGCACCGCTTGTCCTCAATTACAAGCATGATCCAATCCCTCAAAGGCATTTCCAAGAAAACCCTCAAACATTGCCGATATGTAATATTCCCCTTATATGAGAGGAGCAATCCCTCTTCTGTTGTCATAGCTCCTATTTTCAACCAGGGGTATAATTTAAAGATATTGAGGTTTTTTTGTTTTTTTTTAGCTGCTGCCTTTGACAAATACTCTAGTTGCACTAAACACTGCTCTATAGGGTCATAAAAAGGCATAGTGAATATACAAAAAAGGAAAGCAGCTGCTTAGGCTATCTGTGCTGGCTTTCTTCTTATTTATCAGCACGTTTAATAAAATTGAAGAAATGACTAAACTGACCTCATATACTCAGTATAGCTAATAAATGGGCCCAACAGCTTGCAATCAGCACTGAAGTTCTGGTCTGAAGTGATGCACTGCCAGACTCCTATGGTAATTTATGGAGATCTTCCTCTGACACATTATTGGCTGAGCGGGCAGATGGTGGATATGTTTGAGAGTGAGGGATGGACGGAACAGCTGTGGGTTTCCGCTACTGCACAGCCAAGTTTACTTTGTCCTTTTTCTTTGAGCAAAGTCTACAAAATGTTTCCTCCACCGTGTTTCACCAAGCCGGAGAGTTTTTTGTTTGCCATGAAATTATGTACAGATATTCATGGTCTGCAGAGGATAAACTCTAATGATGTTGGTAATCCCCTGACTTTTCCTCCAGCCCCTCCATGAGGTCAGCATTTGTGGTTTTGAGTGAAATATCTCTATAACTATTAGATGGATTGCCACAAAATTTGGAACAGATATTAATTTCCCCCTTCAGGATGAATTTTAATGACTTTGGTGATCCCTTGACTTTTCGTTTAGCACTATCATCAGGTCAGAATTTAAATTTGTCCAGTACTGTGGTTTGTGACCAAATGCCTGCAGACCTAATGACATCAGCTTCAGGTGTACTTGTGTTTAGTGCTAATTGGCACTAATATTTGAAACTAAAATCGGTAAATGCAGTAAACATGACTCTAGCAATTCGTGTCAGTGTTGCTGTGCCCAGGTACAGCATCACAGAGATGTTAGCATGGCTGTGGATGCTTAGTCTTGTAAAGTAATCTTCTGTAGATCATGTGTATTCCTTTCTCCTACATCTGTAGCATTTATTGATGATGTACTTATGAGAAGGCCACATCAGTTGGGGAGTGAAAACATTATGGAGTTTGAAAGTGGTTTGCGGGTGTAGTATAGAGTCTGTGAAGTGTTTGTGATTCAGAACACAAGTGGACAAATGAGAGCACTGATGTCTTTTGTAGGTTGAACATGTGTGTGCGGTTAATGCTGAGATGCTGTCAGCCCAGTGACAGACCATAGGAAACACATGCAGGCATAGAGCATGTTCAGATAGCTGAGGTTGGAACAGTCAGATTGCTGCATTGTGATGTGCAGATGTAATCATCCTCTGACACGCAACAGGGATCATACTATGGCATAAAGTGATTATGTGCCGTGACTGGAATTTACCGAATAGTTCACAGCTAAAACGGGTCATCTGCTCTGCACATGGCACCTTGTGGAGTTTCTTTTTCAGGGAAATAAAAAAAGAGTGGTGTTGATTTTAAGTGGCTCTCTTGACTCAGAGCACACGCTTTGAAAAGCAGCAGCAAGGGAGGTTGAAAGATAGTTGAAGAGGATTTGGAGTAGGAGTGGAAATTCTTTCAGTTAAATATTTAGGCTACTGCAGAGCAAGATGTAAGAAGGAGAGGATGGCGAGGGAGATGAAAGGGACAGGCGTATCACCATGTGCCTTGTGTTGTTTACCCTGTGGATAAATGCAAGCATTGACTCAGCTCAAACCTATTTGCACCAAGCTCAAGGAAGTGCAGTTGGGAATGCAAAGAAGGGGAATATGAAGTATTTTTCAAGTGTGCCTCAGAACAAATATAAATATATACTGGCAAGGGAGCATTGCTGTGTGGATTGATTCTGCATGTGCAATGAGGATTAGATCATTTATTGGCCAGCGATACATCCCCAAATGTCAGGGATAGAATTTATAATATAGAATTTAGTTTGTGATGAAGTTACACCATTGGTTGGCTGAGTGTTGACTTCCTATTGGCCATTGCTCTTTCAAAATGATTTGGCGTTAACATTTTCTCTTACATCATGAGGGGAGTTTACAACTGACCCAAAGCAGTTTTCACTTTCAGACCCCTTTCAGCACCCAGTGACAAGTCTCGTGACTTTTTGGAAAAACCTTAGCTTCTTTCCATAGAAGAAAGCTGCCAGTATTGCCCTGCGAGCGAGAGGCACAACTCTCTCTGTCTACTGTGTGAGAGACAAAATAAGTATGAATATTCTACTGCTTCAAATTCTCTCTCTGAATGATAATTTCATGAGTAGATATAGCTAAAATCACAGCACAGCTGTTATATTTAACTCATGTTTATGGTGATTTTGTCAGACAATGTCATGGCTATAAATCTGGATTTTAGCAGCTTGAAAATGGTTTGGAAATGACTGCTGGTTAAAATGTAGTCTTAATGTACCACTATTTCTGTTCTGTTGTCTGACGACAGAAACAGAAAAACATGTTAATCAGAACAGTTTTATTGTATATGTGAACACAGAGTAGGAGAAAAGCAAACAGATAAAGGTCCGAAACCAGCTGACACCCAGCAGAATGCAAATACAAGGCTATTATATTATGAATATGCTTATTAGCATATTGCATCATCGAACGACAATTAGAAGCTTTTCCAGTTGGTTTTAGCTACTTTCCAGTAGTAGTTGTTTACAGCAGTTCCACAACATGTCCTCAATTTTGCACATTGACCACACGGTCCAGCCCTATACCAACCAGTGGCGGCTGCTGGTCTTATGAGGAGGGGAAGCTCATTTTCGGCCTACATCATAAAATGTGTCCGTTTATTTATATGTAAATTCATAGAGTGACAGAATAGAGTCGCCAAACACAACGCTAGTCGTTTTTAACAAAGAAAAAGTCGCTGAGGATCAGTAACGTCTCCAGATCAACTCCGAAAAACGGAATGAAAAGCTTGAAAAATGCTCCGGTGGATGCTTATACTTCAAGATCGCTGATTCGCTCATTTCGCTGTCAATCAAAAAGGGACTCAGCCTCAGACAGATCATCCAATCATCATGCAGAAGCCGAGCGTCCGGGCCAGCCCACTGCCCATAGACCCCCAGAGACGCTGAGCATCCGATGGGCGGGACAAAGCCCAGCATTTATCCAATGACCGTCTAGTTTCGCTGCAGTGGAACAACCCACTCTATGCTTCCCCATTGAAGTCAGTAGACGCTCGGCGTCTACACTGTGTAAAGCGCTGTGGCGCTGCGGGGATGAATGAGAAGGAAGTCGTGTCGGTTACCTGTGATAAGTAGCTGATTCTGAACAAAAGATGAACGTGTTCTAGCGCATATTTAGTCAATGAAATGTACACACAACACTACATATTTGACCACTTATTTTGTTGACATTTTAGGGGAAGCTGAGCTTCCCTTGCAGTCTTAGAACAATCGCCAATGATACCAACCTAATGTTGTTTAGTTTTAAGGGAAATGGTAGAAAAAAATTATTTTCATTATCAATTATTCTGCCGATTATATTCCAATGATGTGACCAATAAGATGTCAGGAAATAATGAAAAGGCCCATAAAATTTTTCTCAAACCCAATGTGATCAGGTTGATTGATTGATTTATCCCTTAAAATTTAGAAGTAGATCCTCCTAGATAATGTTTGGTATTTTTGCTTGAAAAATTACAATTAATCAATTATGAAAATAGCTGTTGAGTAATTTTCCATCAATCAACTAATCAATTAATTGACTAATTACTGAAAACAAGTGTTTCAGCCCTGTTAGTCCACACTTACGTTAATGTGAAAAATTAAAGTGTGATGTTTCAGAAGTGTGTTCTTAAAGGGAATTCACAAAGGAGGGCAGGCAAGGAGATGAAAATCCTCTGTGTTTTAGCAGTCAGGAATGTATGAGCCACACAGGGTTCACACAGCACCACAGACATGCTGTCTACTCATGTATTAATCATCATTAGGCCAAGATGAACCACAAAGCCTTTATGTGTGCATGTTTAGGCTTTCCACATTGTATTTGAATAGACAGAATTCTAGTAAACTTAATCACTCTGCTGGCATGACTATTTTTGGTTTTTAATTGTGTGTGTGCCTGTGGTGGATCAGTAAAGCGTTTTCACTTTGGCACACAGATGCAGACAACTAGTCTCCTCCCAAGGCTGCAAGCCCAGTATGGGTCCAGTCTCTATACAGCTAGATTACAGAGTGGACTCTGGTGGTACATGAGCCGAGAAAACCCGGGGCTTCAGGACAACAGCCCTGTTGTGGGCCTCAAATTGCATAGGAGAATCAGGGGCCACCTTCATGTTAGACCTAGCTATACCCACAGGCCACATCTAAATGTGCTCTCTATTTGGGAACCACCAGCAAACCCTCAGCCCATTTACTTAGTTTAGAAGACGGCTTCGTCCTTTGCTGTGTGGTATTGTTGAAGAGTGCCAATTTAGACTGTACATGTAATTGCATGTGAGTGCATGTTTATGTGTTTACAAGGGAGAGTGAACAGAGCCAGGCTGGCCGCAAGGTTTAACCAAGTCCAGGATGTAATGGACTGTGTCTGAGTAGAGTAAGTCTAAGAACAGTCTTGAGGTCACATACACTGTCTCTCAGAAATGCAGCAGTCAACAGTGCCTTTGCTCTGTCACTCAGCCATGAAGAGCATTACAGACGAACATAGACTAAAAGAATCTAAGCCTGCACAAGTGTACGTCAGAGAGCTCAGATCTGGCTTGTTGCAGTGCTGAAATACTTTAATCCCTTAGCCTCTTCTACACTAGCCGTAAATCCTCATCTCTTTTACATCAGGAGGGATTCTGAAAGGCATAGGTGGATATTCTAGCTTCAATGCAGGCTACCAATTTAGTGGGAACTATAAAATATCAGTGTTGGTTTTTCTTAGGCATTCAGCCTCTGGGTTTTGGTGCACCAACCTTTCTCTGTCCTGCTCCAGTAGAGTGGTAAGGCAGTTGCTCTTGTGAATAAAAGCCCTGTGGCTCCTCTCTTGCTCCTCTAGCCTGTGTAGGGTGCTGCTGTGAAAGCCGGACCCCTCTACAAGCCGTTCCAGCATCCGTTTGGATGAGCACTTATGGGCCTCCACCACGTGGTTAAGCTGAGGGGGAAAAGGGGAAACAAAACAGGGGGCTGTGAAGAAGATGTCAGTGTACCTTGACTAGAGGAAAGGTTGCTCAGGGTGAGAAAGAAGTGCCCACATAGTATGTAAATGTGAGAAGTAAAACTCTTTCAGCAGTGATGGTATCACTGATACCGTTACAGTACTGATACTTTGTACAAAATACAGTAAGAGGAGAGGAATCGACAGGTATCAGAGGTTTGCTGTTTTTCATAGAATGCTGTATTATTCAAATTGAAATAAAAAAAATGCCACTGGAATACATAATGAAAAAAATAAATGCCATAATAAATACATACATGAACCAATACGTACATTTTGAAATAATCTTTTAGCTGTCAGTCAAAACAATTGAGACATCATCAGCCTGCATTTAGTAAGGTAAAGGTTGTTGCCTGTAAAGTAAATTAATTTAAAATGGATATGCAAGTGTCATTAATATATACATAGTATTGGCAATAGAATAGGTATTTCAGCATTCTGGGCCTTGAAAATAATAATACAACAGAGATATATTTTATTGAACTGGTGTGAGGTGATCCTTGGGACACAAATTTCACTACAAGCTGAATTCAAAAGTTGCAGCCCTGATCTTTATAGCTGTTTATTGTAGCATTTATTTATTTATTTATTTCATTACTTACTTCATAGCCATATTTATTAGCACGCATATTTATTTATTTCAATCTGAATGAAACGGCATTCTGTAGTTTTAAGAATGGAGGGAACTCTGTTGTTTGAACATCAACACAAACTGAAGCCTAGACAGATGTGGATCACTTTCCCACGGTCAGTGACAGTTGCCAGTAGCTACACACTCTCTCTCCCTCTCTGTACCTGCATAATGTCGGCCATTGACGGACTCGGTGAGTGAAGTCTGTCTCGCCCTAGCACCACCTCTCCTGTTCTTCAGACCGCCACTGCATAACCTCATTATATTCTGTGTTGTGATTAAATCTCAGATGCTTAACAAGGTTTGTGGTGTTGCCACAGTACCTCACAGTCCTCCCACACACAGCATTGTTGCTGTTCTGAGAACTGAATAGGTTCCACACGACACCACATTTACAGTCAGCCTTCATCAATGTCAACGCTTAGTTCAATGGCTTATGTATTTATAGAGCCATAGTTCACATATGACTATCACAAACGGAAGGAGAAGTAGTTCCTATCAATGTGGGTATTATTTAGACTAGAACCTGGTTATAGCGTAAGTACTTTTCTACTGTGTCCCTGTTGGTGATAAATGCACATTTACCCTAAATTACCAAGTTTAAATATCGATCTTTTAAAATGAGAATCGATCCTAGAACCTAGTATCCTAGTTTTTCTGCTAAGCTTTTCAAGATTTAAGACTTTCACCTCAATTCAATTGGCATAGATGATATTTCATTAAAACAAGGTTGTGTTTAATTGCCAAACCATATTCTCCTTAAGAAATAATCATTACAAAAACTGACAGTGAGGTCCGGAGATTAGTGTAAAACAAGAAAAAATAGTGCTCTAGTTGACAAATGCATTATCATCGCTGCAGAATAGATCCAGCGCATGTTAACACCTGTAGTGCAAAAGAACAAATTTGTGCAATGATGCAGGAGTAATAGATGCTCTTTTGTCAGACAGTAATGCATTCATCTCATTAAATTTGATTATCTGCTCCATATGGTGTCTGGTTTCTTACTATTGGCTGTTGGTACCTTAGCAATTGGTTTTTCGTACACATCCTCCAGGTGGTCCTGCTGGGCCTGGAGGGAGTCTCTCTGCAGGGCACGGAGCACCCTCTCCGGTCCACTGAAACCATAGTGGGCCCCCAGTAGAGCCGAGTCTGTTGTCTCTGATTTCAACACAGTGATTACCTCATCTCGGGCCTAGCATGACAAACAGTAGTAGAAAGTAGAAAATTTGCTTTACTTTAAATATATTATGATAGCTGCTGTTAGTCACAATGTCAGTTTTTGCAGTTTATATGACTTTCGAGTTTCACATGAGGTGAATTCAACTACACAATGAATGTGTTTGTGGGAACCAATCATCCTACCTGTAGTTCTCCCTCCAGGATACTGAGCAGAAACAACAGGTCATCACGGGACAGGTCTTCTCTTGTGTGTCTGCCCTCCCACCTCTCCTTCTTGTCTTGCATGTTGTCCCTCTGGATAGGAGACTGAGAAATGACTGGGGGTGGCACTTGAACATTGAACAGCTTCTGATCAAAGAGGTTAAACAAGGTCATGTACTGTGTCCTTACAGTACAAATGGTTATTCTGTGGTTTAATAAGCAACCGTCTGATGCAGATTATATAAACCTTTCTGGGTTAATCCAAAGTCAGAAGGCCTCTTGTCATAACCCTTGGTGTTAGTGAAACAGATAAGTGTGCGCCTGGCATTACTTTGTGTAAGGCTTATGTCATCTCATAGTCTTAGCACAGTTACAGCAATCACTGTCAGCATTGCAGACAAAAGGACTAAAGGTTGCCAAAAAGTAGGATGTTGATTACTGACCACATAAGGGCTAAATACGTGTGGGCGGGATGTGAAGCAAATCACATCAGCTAAACAGTGTTAGCTAGCCAGCTCTCTCTGACTTGATGTTTGCAACCCAGATTTAGAGAGAGAAAGCAAGCAGGTTTGTATTAGTGAAAGATGATGTCATTTCTCTGTTCTTCAGCTCTGCTTCTCTAGTCCAAATGCTCACAGAAGCCAGGAACCACCTCTTATTCCCTAGTTGTTGGTCAAGTTTCTTTGGAAGTTTCTAAAGGCCCTTGTGTTTTCCTGTCTTGTGAAAATTGAGAAAAGCAATTAGGTGAAAATTATTAAAACATCCAGAGGTTGTGTTTTTAGTGCAGTTGTTTAGGACTGCGATTAAGACCTCAGACCTTTTTACTGCTGCTTGTTAGACTTTCTGTATCTGAAAAGGAAAGCTTGTCTCCCTCTCTATCATCAGGGCCTGAGAGCAACCTTGAGACTCTGTAAAGAAGATGAACACTGGTACATAAAGGACAAACATTGTGCAAGAAAAACAGACCAAACAGAAAGGAAGCCCTTTTGCTGATTCAGACTGTAGCCAGTAACATCTCTCAGATATTGAATCCTTGTGAGAGTGTTGGTTTACTTAACTGGATGGCGTCTGCATAGAGGTATTTTTTCTCTTGGCCTCTGTGTGGAAAGAAAAAAGTGTGACGTTCTCAAACTCCCTCCCTTCCTCTTAATACCCGCTCGTTATCAATCAGGAAGACAGATGAAGCTGCCTTGGCTGTCCTTGTGTTCCTTTGACCCACATGTTTGCAGCGACAGGAAAGGATGATGGAGGCTCTTAACGCAATTGCGAAGGAGTTTTCATTAGGTCCCTTTTAAACTATCAAGACTTACTGCACTCAGGACTCATATTCTAAAACCGAGTTCCCACAACATAGAGGACACACTAATAAATTATATGAACACAAGCTGTTCTGTTATTTTCGTATTCTTTGTTGAGAGGCCCAGATTCAAAGATAGGGAATGGTTGAGGATTTGAACTAAAGACAACCTTCATCAGTCAGCCTGAATAGGTTTAGCCCGAGGTTGGTACAGGATCAAGATGAAGACATGCAGTAGAGCTGTGAGATGGTGATCTTTGGCACATATTTTCTGTGGTGGCCTGGGGTCTGTTTTCCTTGGACAGAGTCCGTATATACTGTATGTCTTTACTCTGCCCATTCGACGGTGCTGTTAATGTGAGCAGTCAAGCCAAGACACGTGCCGCTGTTTCCTTGCCCTTGGCCTTCAATTGACTAATGTTGATGGGGTCTGACCACCTCGCAATTCTCTCTCTCTCACACAGACATAGACATAGACACAGACACACACACACACACACACACACACACACACACACACACACACACACACACACACACACACACGACATGACTCAGACTGTGTTATTTCTTTGGTGAGCTCACAGTGTCTAGACAAACACATGCAAATGTATACTGATGTCTAAGCCCACTCCCACACAATGCCAGGCATGTGAAAATACCTTTTAAATTCTGGCTCTGAGCCAGACTCAGCCTTAATAGTGGTTGCCAGGGTTGCCCCACAGAGGGCTGTCCACTGGCAGGCACGCTGGCTGCAACACATGTGGCTGGCCGCCTCTGTTTATATGTCTGAACACCACCCAGGGCAGCATGCCTGCATTCCTCCTGTCTACTCAAAAGGGCACCGGCTGCCCTTGGAATAAACTATTAACACTTCCAAAAAATAATTTCACTCAGTGCGTGCTCTCCCAATCGAAAATCCGGTCTACACATACACACAGATGGCATTGTAACAATAGAGTAAAACATGGTAGTGGGAGTAGTTACACCTGTTGTTTCACTGTCAAACCAGCTCTGTAATCAGTTGAGGTTTGTCACCTTTATATGCAGATTTTATTAGAGCAGTGAGTGGGCTTGTCTGTACTAAAAAAGGTATTTGGGATTTTACAATTTTTAGTTAATTTTTCTACATTAGATTTGGTCTCTTATTTATTCATGTAAAGGTACACTGTTGACCACTATTGGTATCATAGAACAGGGCTGCACTATATAACGTTTCAGCATCGTTACCGTGATGTGAGCATGTATAAAAGTCACATCACAGGACGTGCAAGTCCATTAAGGCAAATGAACTCAAACATGTCATACTAAAATGTTTTCTCTGTTTCATACAAAAGGAAAACTTGCATAGTACTCCTTTAATGTGACTACAAGAGCAGTATCTACTCTGATTTAAGGGTGGTTGGATACAGAAAGTTTGTTGTTAGTCAGTGACATGCAGGGTTTATATGCACAGCGAACCCCAATCACAATCATTCTTGATCAGTTTATCAAAGGCTAGCCCTCGACCACAACCTGAAAAGGGTTGAAAGGAAGATTTGCTTGCAAAAATAGAGGCAATGCCAGTTGAATGGAATCATTCTGGCTTCTGAAAGAAAGAAAACAGACGAAAACAGGTATTAAAGTGATCTGTGTATCAGTATCAAATATCACGCAATTCTACTGTAGAGTGTTTTTAAGAGTGGAGTCTAGTCTGTTAGTATCGCTCATGCACGCAGGTGTGCAAGCAGGTGATGTGATTTTGACTCTTGACAGTGGTTCAATGCTGTTGCGCTTATCGACAGTTTGTAGTGGTAGCATGCCAAGAAATGTAGGAAGACAAAGGGAGGGAAGACAAACACTTGTAACAATATGAAACTGTGTTTTTTTCAAGGTTTAGCTCAGTATTACTGTTTCCTGCCTCAGCTGCAAGGAGAAAGCCTCTCTTCTCAATGAATACAATCTTAAGATGGATTTATACTCCCTCTGAACTACATGTCGGATGGTCGGATAGTATCGGACATCTCCACCACGCACAGACAAATGCACGCATGCACACACAATGTTGTCATTTGTTACATGGTAACTATTTGTGGCATTTGTAATGTAAACAACTCGGGTGTCTTCCTTGAGAAATATGTGGTGTTATCCTGGTGTTTGAACAAAGTCACGTCTCCTTCCTCTCTATCATGGCTGACTTTTCGCTCTGTCGTCTACTGTGGCTGATGGTAAAAACTATAAACAAATTTGATGCATGTTTAAAGAAGTAGTGCTGAGAGACTATAAACTGACCCTTACTCTACTAAGCATATTAAGCAGTATGCAAGGTGCTGCTTTAAATGTATTGTCAGAAAAAAGCACTGTATTTTTTTCACCTGAATGTTTTCTCCCCCCACCTTAGGAGCAAACAACCTGGCCAGTGGCCCCCATGTAATTTATGTTTGAGACCCCTGCCCTAGCTATTCATTCCCAGCTGGCAGCTCATATCCACTTTATATCCACCTGTCATGGGAGGCTGGCTCGGTCTGTGCCCTGGAGTCATCTTCGGCCTCCAGTTTCCAGGGTCAAGTTGGCACAGCACTCTGTAATTCACATTCTGTATGGCTGATGTATGTTTTGGCAGGAGCACAGTACTGCAGGCATGGTCGCTAAGAGCGTTATAACAGAGAAATTATACAGTTAGCAAGCCAGCTAGAGAGAGCGGGAGATGTTGAACAGCCTATAAATTTATTTTGTCACCAGCAATGCCGCTGTTGTACTTTATGATTATGAGTGTGGTTAAACTGCACATTGCTAAATGATTGATGACTTTAGCATAAAAAGAGGGAGCATTAGATGAAACAACCACCTTCATTGCAAGTGTTATAATCACTGTCCCTAATGACTCTCTATGCTCTGTTTAAAGTGTTAGACTATTGAATTTTCATGGCATGGGATTTTACAATAGTTTAGAGCAGATTTTACTCCGTTTTGACTCTTTGTTTCTTTGACTTTGTACCTTTACTCAGAGGCAACAAAATTGGTTTTAGGGGAGAAAAAGTGCACTGGTGCAACATAAACTATTTAGTTATACCATTATTATTGAATTCTAATGCACCCAAAAAATAAATTTGATATGATGTTTCATTTCTTATGCCTTATCTTGGACTGTAAATAGTTATTTTCTGCCTTAAACCTTGTTCCTTTTCATTATTTTGTGTGTGTTTTGTTTGATGGACAGGTTTGGCTTCTATTCCCCTTTTTATCGCCAATGATAAGTTTTCAGCATCAGATGTGACAGTGTTCCTGCCATCTGTGCTGCTCTAAGTGCTCAAGGCTTTCAGGACTATTGGATGTTGGGTTTGGGGTTGATGAAAGAGTGCAAACATTTTCCTATGATATAGATTCCTTTGAAGGCTTCACTTATAATCTGAACCTTTGGTTCCACTCGGAATTAAATATTTTCCCACTCACAAGATGTGTGAAGAAAGAGCACACTTTAGTGCAATCGTATGCTGCCACACAGCTGTCAGGCCATAAGTGATCTTTGAAGTCTAGATTATGGTGGTGTTGGTTGGACTGCAAGTAAAATAAAACTGAGAGTGAGCTAAAACGTTTTAACAGTATGAGGTAATGCAGTACTGTGCTGTGGTTTTATGTAACTGACATACATTAAAGTAAAATATCTAAGTTTTATTTATGACAGCTGACATTAGACATTTTTATAATTGTTTTTTTTTTTAATTTACTTTACAAATCAATGTATTTTGTTATTTGTGTTGTATTGCTTAATTCTTGTAGGTGGTCTTTTCTAAATGAGGTCATACATAAATCAAATGGTAACCATAGTTGTGGAAAGCAAAACAACAACCAACAAAGCAGCCTGTGATGTAATGAAGTATGGTCACATTGTTGTGTCCTTATGTGAACTGTGTCCTTAAGGAGTTATTTTTGTTCGTCAAGACTCTGTGGCAGGAGATTACTCACTGAATAACTAGGATGTGAAATTCTACCATTTACCGTTGATTTTGTGTTCACTGGTGTCCGTGCATAGGCTTTTACTTTTCACACAAACACATGTAACCCTTCCTCTAACTCTGATGTCAGATGCTAGATTCCACGTGTGTTGCATCACAGTCTTGCATTGATGATTGATAGAGGATGAAAGATGAGAGTAGTGTTACTAATATCATCCATGTGATAGTTACCACTGGGGGATTTAGAAAAGAGCAAGAGAGGAATAGATGCAAAGATTAGGATTACGCCTGTGCATAAAAAGAAAAGCAGGCAAGACACAGGGCTGTAATTTTAATATGGTGCCAAAGCCTAATTATTTAAGCTAAAGTTTGGGTTGATTAGTTTTAGCCAACAACAATACCCACATTACATAAGTTGCAGTATGCTGTCAAGGTGAGGAAAGGGTTTCCTCGTTTTGTCCTTGTGAAAGCTTAAAAGCTTTGCGTTATTTACATAACCTCGTATCTCTGATTAGCACCTCCTGTGCGACATCATCAGGAGCTCCTATCAAACTCTGCCAGAAAGGATTGGCTTCACTTAAACACATGAATATCAGAGTGCGCCAGTATGAATTGAAGGAATATACCACACAGATCAGTCAAAAGACCAAAAAATGACTGACCACTCCTATAATAATAATTTGTATAGTATTTTTCTTTGCCCTGACAGCAAAGGCCATGTCTCCTTTGGCTTTCAACCTAGACTTTACAATGGCCAGAAACGCACTACCAGGGTGTCTCAAACTGCATCCTGGCTCATAGGGGTGAAATAGAAATATAGGGAGGGGTCAGCCCATGTCTGGCCTTAAAAGCAATTAAAAGCATCTTAAAATCAATCCCAAAATAAATGGGCAGAAAATGCAAGGATGATAGAACGCATTTTGTGGACTGAGTTAGGAGCCAAGCTGCAGTATTTTGAACCAACTCTAGGAGGTGGATTGATTTCTGACTGAGACAGGTATAGAGGGAGTAGCAGGAGTCCAGGTGGGAGGAAATAAAAGCATGGATGACTTTCTCCAGATCTGTGGCTGAAATAAAAGACTAAACCTTGGCTACATTTCTCAAATGTTAAAAACATGACTGAACAACTTCCCTCTACCTGGTGTTCAAAACACAAGTCCTGATCAGAAATTACACCAAGATATTTTGGCTGAGGACTTTACCATGATTTGCTAGATCTTATGAGACTGAAATCCTCAGAGGAAGTTGTTAGAGGTCAGGTCATAGAAAATTGAATAAACCAGACACAGAGGAGGATCAGCTTAGACATGGCGATGCTTACACAGACCCACACATATCAGATATGCATGCACAAATTCAAGGTCTCTTTTTATTATTCAGCCAAGAGTTACAGTCATGCAAAACAGTTGATGGGAAAATTGAAACAGAGACCACTGGTCTACACTGTCCTTGAATCAGATGTAGTTTTACTTAGATGAACTTAAAGTCAACTAGAAGTTCCTGGCTCAAAACCAAAACCTGCATGCTGTTGAACACCTGTTGCATGTGAAGGTAATTACTATCAGATTTCGTGTGTAGCTGTTCCTGTCTGTGTTAAAACATACTAATTAATGTTAGTAGTTTTTGTGTGTTTTGTTTTCGAGCAGGAAAAGCATTTGGTTTATTTATCTAGATTTCATAATGTAATAGGGATTGAGACTGTGTGTGTGTGTGTGTGTGTGTGTGTGTGTGTGTGTGTGTGTGTGTGTGTGTGTGTGTGTGTGTGTGTGTGTACTATCACAGGAGTTTCACAGCATGTCCTACTTTGTGTATCCAAAATATGGTTGTAAGAATCCTCAATAGTTGTTGGTCTTACTGTGAATCCAATACTCCTCCTGCTGGTGATACTCCATCCCTGCATTTTGTCTTGTCTAAGCTATGAGCATTATTGACAAAAGGTTAAATATCCTAACAAACATAAGAGCAAGAAGTGCCAAACAACAGCTACCAAAAGTAAAAATGTTAAGACAATGGCCTGTATGGGCTGGATAAGCGTTGGAAAAGTGTTGGAAGCCAGCTGAATTTGTAACCAGAGGCTGATACTCTGCGCTCCCTTTACTCCAGTCATTCCACCATAGCCCGCTTGTTAATTTTGTGCATGCATCCTAAGGTCCCCATTGATTTAACAATAACACATGCTCAAATTGCGGTTTAAAAGAAGCTGAAGGCCTCCAAAACCAATAACTGCTACACCCACTCACCCACCCACACCCCTCCCAAGATCAGCCAATAGTTCATGTCTTGAGATGAGTTATTGATTGTTGAAACAAGCGTATAGCATTTTGTTTTTTTTTTTATTTTTATTGAAGCACCAATGTAACAACAAAAATACTACACAGTATCTTTGGGAGGGGAGGGGGCGTCCATTCCTGTATAAAACAGGACATGTTGGGTTTACAGGAGGATAAAAGGTGTAATTGGTTTGTCTTATTCCTCTGTACAGGCCAAAGTGGTATCTAGAATCAGACTAATAGTGTAAACTGCTGCGGTGATTGAGAGCTTTTCTGAGGTCACGGCCAACAATGTTTTCAGCAGATGTGTGGGCACGTCGCCAGTTTATGTAAGCGAGCACATCACCCTTAAAAACTAAGACCCAAATCTGTGTGCCTTTTGTGTGAAACCGAAAACATGCAACTGTTCAATCTTGGAACTAGTCAGTAGATCCTCATTACATCCAGTCTCTGCAATTGACCATCCATTAAAAGCAGTCACCTCTATTGATCAGCCATTAAAGATGACCAGGCAGCCCCATTTCCCTGCATGTGACTCCTCTCCACAGCCTTTGACTTTCATTGATCTCTGGTTATCTGAGCCGTAAAATCATTGCCTTGGATGTCTTTGAAAGGATACACTTTTCGTCCTCTAGCCTCCACCATCTGGCTCAACTGTGGCATGGAGAGTATTGGGGATAAGGTTTAGGGGAGTTGAAGATACTGACTGTCTCATCAGTCTTCTTTTAAGCTCTGGCATGTTTTGTTCTGGCATTGTGTGGGTCCACTTAGAGGGAATGACCACAGCAAATAAACAAGTTATACTGAGTGTAACATCACTATCCTGACATCCTCAGGTTGTGAGTGGTCACTGAATTGTCTGATGAGTATGAAAATGAAGTGAATATTCTGCTATGGTCATCGCAGTCAGTATATCTCAACCAGACTGACATTATAGACAGCACTACTGTCATTATAATATAATTATCTAGCCAAGCATTTTGGTTTAATTTCACCAGGTTTTGATCTGTCTCAAAATGTCTGCCTCCCCTCACAGCAGTAGAGAGAAAAGAAATGTCCTCCCAACATTAAAAAGTTATATTTAAAAAGTCCTTTAACAATATACAGTACATGAGTGCAGATAGAGTGTTCATTAAGCTTTTAATTCTACCACATTAAATATTCCATTGTGATGTGGGTCAACCAACCCTTTACTGGCCATCTGCTTTCCTCTACATAGCAATTTCATGCATAAATGTTAAAGGCAGTATTGTGGCAAATGGGGAAACAAAGCCTCTGATGCTTTACAACCTTTGTCATTCTAAATTGTTGACACATATCTATGCACACAATGAATTATCCACATGGCCGATTTCCCCACGTAACGCCAAATGAAAAAAGTGCTGAATCAGCAACCCATCACCCTCAGAGTAATGCTGAGTGGTTCCTTGACCAGTGTGTTAGGGTTTCCTTTGTCGCACTGGTGAGATTGGAAATGTGTTTCAAGCCTAACGCCGGCGTGGCTGCCCTGTCAGCACCTTCCAGTCCTCTGAAGGTTTGGTATTTCACAGCTTATTGAGCACAGAACAGCAGAGGCAGGTGATTGCATTTTGTGTTGTCAATTCAAGCACATATGAATTGTGCCTGTGGATGAGGTGAATCACATTAAAGGTGAATTAATTGTAACTGTCATGTTTCATACTTAAATACTTAAAGATCAATAGCACACTATTTTAAAGCACCTTTTTCTTTAGTGAATACAACTAAACAAAGCCAGATACAGCCAGTACCAGTCCCAATAGGGGGGGGGGGGGACTTACCTGGTGTAGCACAGGTGGACTGCTCACTTGACTCTTCTTTGATAATGGTCCGTTCGTGAAATCCTCCTCACCTCTGTAATTAATCCTACTTCTTTCTGTCCTCTTCTCCTTGATCTTTGGCACCTGTTTATCCTCACTTTCCTTCCAACAGTCCAGAATAAAAAACGAGAAAGGGATGAGCAGAGGAAAGAGAGAGAGTGAGTGGTGGTGAATGGTTGGCTTGACCCATCAATATTGGGGGTGGTCTTTCGGCAGAAGGGGTGTACGCCCGGACAGATGACTGTAACAAATAAGGATGAAGGTCTTGGAGTGAGGGATGAAGTGGAAAAGGGGAGTGGTCGTTGGTGATAGAAAGAAAAAGACCTGTGAGGGAGAATGTGAGAGCAAGAGTGGACAAAGATCCCCCATCTGTCATACTGTCTTGTCTCTAATGGCCTCAAGGAAGAAGAGACAACAGTTGAAGGGTGTGATAATAAGGATTGGATGAATCGATTGTGAGATGGGAAATCAGAGGACAAGGCAGAAAATCTGAGGTCAGGTGTTGGATGTTGTGTTCAAGTGTTTGTCATTGTTACACAGAGCTCTCCCAGACTAAATAGCTTCTTCTTTTTGTTGTTGCTTTAAGTATTGCTTTAGTTTAATAAACACTAGGAATGCTGCTTTATGCTGCATGTGTTTACATGGAGTGTTGCATGGCTATATACATGAAGCATGGTTAGCCCCACTGTCAGTGTTGTATTCACATTGTTTTAAAGTAGCTTAAAAGCTACTTTTGCAGTATTTTGAGCTGTTCTCGTTAACAAGTAAAACTACATGCAATACAACTGATTGATTGATAATTAATATTGGAATTTATTTAAATGTAACCGCTATTGATGGTGGCTTGCAGCCATTTTGCCAACAGTTTGATTAGACGTCTGTGCTTCTTTTCACGGAGTGGGTGATATCGTTGCCAACTAACAATTATTTTCATTCTGTCGGTTATTTTGTCGATTAATCGACAAAAACAATTTTGTCTATAAAACAACATAAATTTGTCAAAAATGTCCGTCACATTGTCCAATAGTCAACAGTTTACTGTTCTTTGATATTGAGGATTCACAGCACTACAAAGTAAAAGTACCAGTAATTTAAAAGTGCATTTCCAGCAAGGACACTGCAATAAAAGCTGCAGAGTTCTTTCTGGCATCTGTTTTTAGAGCTAAAATATTTTGAACAAGCATGCGGATATACCAAGGGGTCTGAGCATGACATCATAGCATGAGACAAGAGGTATGCACTGAGAAGTGGTAGCAACAGAGAGGCTAAATATAACCAGATGCTTTGTTTGAGGTCTGCTTCATTGTTGTTATCTCAAGTTGCGTTTGTGTGTTTCTGCTTTTCTGTACTGATCGAAATGTGTACTGGAGAAACAGTCAGAGGCGTAATGTACAAATGCCAAACCTCTGGTACAGGGGTTAAACTGTGGAAACAGATTCTTATGCCATAAGTTTGTATTTCATGAGAAGTGTCTGTTTCCAAGATGGCATCATGGCTAGTCATGTCTGTTCATAGGAAAATCTGATTTCAGCTGATAGAAAATATATTCTTTGCTCTGAGTTGCCTCATCTTGACAGTTTCCTCATCTTGCACTACTCCCAGTTGCAAGTTAACCCCATAAATCCAGATACATGAAGGACATTTCTCCCTCTTTTTTCTCTTATTTTCCAGATGCATGTGAGTCAGAGGAGGAGACAGAACAAGAGAAACAGCCAACAGAAAAAACAAAGACGGAGACTAAACCAGAGAAGAGGAAGAGGATAACAGAGAAAACAGTTAAAGCCAAGAAGAAAAAGAGTGAACAGGTATTTCTATGTCGTACCTGCTTATCCAGTAGGCTTTTGTTGTCTATTTACAGTATCTACTGTTTTTTATTTGTATTTTACCATTGCATCTCTACTGCATTTGAATTCACTTTGACCATCCCCACAGTGTACAGTGTATAAAACATGCCCAGGCAACGCACCTGCAGTCATCAATGTGGTCGCAACCACATGCTTGACGTTTGTGTAGTGTATGTGCAAAAGCCAAGGGCGGGTGCTCAGTGCTCACACAGCGACAATATCATCATAGCTAAACCTCCCAAATCTCAGCCTGAGGAAGAATCACAAAGCCCATACTTAAGCAGTTATTGTAAACCAAAGCTGACATTCCTTGCACTTTCTCATAAATAGTGGAGTATTGTATGTATGACCTGTGAACAAGTAGCCACTTTTTGCAATAAACTCAACAGAGTGGTATCTTGTGACTTCTTTGTATTATATTTTGTTGTAATTTCGTATTACATGTACATTGTCAATTTTATCATTTGTTAGTTTGAACTACTTTTTCTAAGTAGGTGTAGTTACCTTAACTACATTGCTGCCTAGGATAGCTTTGCTGTAGCTCAGCTTCTACCAGTGTAAAGTAGTTTCTCAAAACACTGCCCACAAATAGATGAACAACAGGCTCAGACACTGATTTACTGAGTAATCTCACTTGCGCAGTTTGAAGCTTTTTCATTTACTAATTTATTTGACATCAGATGGAAAAAGGTTCTACGGTGTTTCAACTATACTTTTATTCAGAAAACATATTTTTTACAAACCACTACTGAAATAAACAGGAGTTATGTTGTTCGATCGAACACATTTCAGAAAATGCATCAAATTAAGAATGCCAAAAACTACTTTATAATTTTGTGCAACATGAAGGATAGGAAAATGAACTGGTGTTAAATATATGAATGTCATGCATTTGAATTGTGTGTGTTTTTTGTGGTGAATCATTTGGTGTGGCATCCTGATGGATTTTGCATGCTTTGTAATACAATATATGATAAAATGAATTAAGAGATTTGAAATACATCTAATGTATTATGTGGAAATAAAATTTGTACCTCTGAGAATTAAAATGCATTAAAGCACTGATTTATATTTGTAATATATAAGTACTTTGCCTGAATTGTGTGTTCTGCCTGTCCTCTTTTCTCAGACCGAGTGTGTAACTGCTCAAAAGAAAGAGACTGAGGATGAAAAGTCAACTAAACCCAAAAAAAAGAGGAAGGTGAGTTTGGCGACACCTGCTGTTGCAGAGAGAGACAAGAATTATTGCTTGTACTGTTGCTCAAAGCAGCGGCAGTCACTGGGCTTTGTCTCTGAATGGTTCATCAATATATTTTGTTTTCCAGAAAAAGAAGACAATTACAGAGGTCTTGGCCACATCTGAACCAAAACCGGGCTGTCCGGCTGACCTGCAGAACCTGGTCACACAGTACTTCTCAGACAAGCGCTCTGTGATCGAGCAGGAGGAGCTGAAATTGCAGGGTGAGTCAGGGCAGCTCCCCTTTAATTTGAAAGTTCAGTCAATATCTGCTGATCTGTTGATTCACCAAGGTCACCGTCTGCCCCCCTGCCTCTTCCAGACTCCTGTTTCCTGTCCAGTAATGACCTGACACACAGCCTCTCCTCTTATCTGAAACAGGGTGAGTGATGTTTCTTGACTTAGTTTGAATGAATCCTCTTATCATTCGTTACTTCTAAACACGTGTGTTTCTTTTTCCTGTTCCCCTTAGTTTGTCCCAAGTGGGCAAAGATTCAAAAGCAGCATACAGGAAAGAGTTCGGTGGTTCTGCTTATCGTCTGTAGCTCTGCTCTCCGAGCCATCGAGCTCATCAAGTAAGTGACACCAGTGGTGTTTGTTAAATTTTGTATGTTACAACTTCTTAATTGGACTTACATGAGAACTGTTTGTTCTTGTCACTCTCAGGCAGCTGACCACGTTCAAGGGTGAAGCCAAAGCAGTAAAGCTATTTGCGAAACACATCAAGGTAATCTAGAGGACAGTTAGTCACCATGATGCGTGTGGCTTGTATGCAATGACTAGTTTCATCAGAACAGTTCTCTTTGTGTGTGTCTTTCAATCGTTACAGATAGAGGAGCAGGTGAAGCTGTTGCAGAAAGGCGTCACCCACATTGGAGTGGGGACTCCGGGCAGGATCAGTGCTCTTATTGAAAAAGGTAAGTGTGGACAGGATAGTCTCACTGTTTAACTTCAATGCTTTAAAGCTTTCCTAATCTGTGGAAATTCTTTTTATTTTTTTCCCAGAGGGTTTGAACTTGCAGGCACTGAAGTACGTGGTTCTGGACTGGAACTGGAGGGACCAGAAGCTCAGAAGGATGGTAGACATTCCTGAGGTGAGCTACTGCCCCCTGCTGGACTGAAAAGATAATGACCAAACAAATCACACAACTTTTATGAAGTATTTGACAGTATCTAAATATATTTAAAGTCTTCCTACACTCAAAAATGTGTTTTTATTAGTATTACCATACGTATATGTTTGACCTTTACTGTGCAGAATATCTTAAGGTTTGTTTTCACATCTGCCGAAGGGGAAAAGTTTAATTGTGCTCACCTTTTAAAACTGAGTTTAAGGCATGTACATACAAGTAAAGATGAAACGATTAGTCAGTTATTAGTTGCTTGGCTGAAAATGAATGGATTGTGGATTGTAAATTGAACAAAAGAACCTATGGGAAGATGTAACCTTGTGTGCTAGGAAATTGTGATTGACATTTTATTGATTAAATGATTAATCAAGAATGAAAATAGTTTTTAGTTGCAGAGCTACATGCAGGTGTAGAGACAATGACTATTGTTTTTTTAATCTATGTAGGAGGAGCAATCTTGTGTTCAGAGGTTGAACTTTTAAAATAAAAAACATTTGCATATTCATAGACTCTCAATTTTTCAATTACCGAGAAGGTGTGATTTAACAAGGTAACTGAACTTTATTCAAAGCGGAGTATTTTATATGCCTTAAAACATGGCTGGAGAGGATCTTCAAGTTTTCTTCCTAGCGACTGTATGTTACACATCATGTATGACTGTGTCTTTCAGATCAAACTGGACTTTATGAAGCTGCTGGAGAACGGTATCTTGAATGGCTGTAAAGACGACAAAGTCAAAATTGGACTCTTTTAAGTGTATGTTGTAAACCTGCTGATAATCCACATGAAGACCTGATTAAGGCGATGTACTGATGGTCCCGACAACATGCCGAGCGGCCTCATCCTGTTTGTTTTCCCTTTGTGTCGGCGTGAAACCTCTGCTGTGCTTTTACTATTTTCAGAGGCCGTGTCAAATATGTGGTGCTGTTTGTTCACTCTTGTTGTCCAACACAATGTCTCAGTGTGATGGATTGAATAAATGGACTCAGAATGAAACGGCATCCTTCTGTTTGTTTACTCTTGACCTTGGGAAGTCCCTCCTACTGCCAAAGTGAGATCATGTGTTTACTTGCCCACTAGGAAGCCCCATTTATCGTAACATCCTTTGATAAAGTGTTTTAAAGCAGCACAAAGGCCAAGAACCAACATATTATGTCCCTCAGCAAATTACAATAAAGATATAAAATACTCTACTTAGTCATTTTGATGTAAATAAACAGAAACCTGTGGGTTTGTAGGAAGGAAGAAGCAAAGAAGAACAAAAAGTTATCAAACAAAACAATATGGAAGTAACAGAAAACAGAAAGAGGTAGTTAGTAGAAGATTGTGGTTAATAAGTAACAGGCCACAACGGTCTCCCCCGCCCTGCAAGGCCTGCTGGGAAAATCTCTTGGCAAGCAGAGTTGAGTGTGTGTGTGTGTGTGTGTGTGTGTGTGTGTGCACACAGAGATATCGCTGAAATAAAGAACAGGAAGAGAAGATAGCTGTGCCTTCTCATACACAGTTTTTGGCTCTTTCGCTGTGCAGCAAGTTCCTCTCCTGTCCACAACCGAAGGTCCCTCTCATGGGAAGAGTGAAGGGCAAGTCTGGGCCCTTGGCCCGGAGGCCAGACAACTCAGCTTTCAAACAGCAGAGGCTACCTGCGTGGTCTCCCATGCTGACAGCTAACACTGTGCTGCCTTTCTTCTACTTTATGGCTCTGATATGCATGCTGCTGGGAGTATGGCTGCTTCTCACGGTACAGAGCACACAGGAAATGAAGGTGAGTTTTTGTGCAAATTGTTCCAACTTGTTAAGTAGTTTTTTTCATATATGTGTAAATATTGTATTAAAATACATTTGGTATATGTGTGTAAGAGAGGCAGGGAGAGGAAGAGACCGAATGCCCTTGTGTGCAATAAAAAGGAGTGACGAGATGAAAGGTCCAGGGTTAGGTTTCGAATTAGGTAAACAGGAACAACTTGCCTACAGTTTACAATTAACATCATAATCTCCTGTCTTTTCAGCTGGACTACACAGACGCTTCGACATGTAATAAATGTTTTGAAAAGCGTAAAAATGTGAGCAACGCAGGAGAGAGCTGCAGCTGCACAGTGGTGTTTTCTATTGAGAGACCATTCAAGGTAATTAACCTTTAAATTTGACAATCATATCCAATATTACCGAAGGACCCGTGTACAAGCTTTATGCACAAGTGTTCACCTGCATCACCAGGTCCTCATAAGTGGATGGAGTTTGCTCAGCTGTTGAAGCAAGGTTTGAATGCTTTGAAAAAGCTTTTAAATTGGCCTTCAATTGAGATTATGTTCTGAAACTACCATGGTGATGAATTAACTTCACTCAAATATATAATTATAATATACTCTAATATACATAGGGACTATAGTGAATCAAAGGCACAATTAAGCATTTCTGTTTGCACTCCTATGCTGATAATCTGTATCCTGCTGCTTTTCCAGGGAGACGTCTTTTTCTATTATGGCCTGAAAAACTTTCATCAGAACCTCCGTAGATACATGGACTCCAGAGATGATGGACAGATGGTTGGCAGGAAGAAAAACTTGAAGGTAGCTCCACAATATTGCCTGTTAATTCATCACGATAACATTGTTAACACTTCACTTAATGTTAGATTTAGTTGACATAAATTATTGCATCAAAAATCCTTTTTGTCTCTAGACAGAAAGCTAGTTTGAAATGGAAATTGTTCATATGCTGCTTTGTTTGCCTGTGGTGCAGTGGAGGTCAAATCATTTATTTCAGCTAAAGCAGCAAGACTACAATGTAAAAAAATACCCTTTTACAAGTTAAAGTCCTCCATTCAAAGTCTTGCTCAAAGTGCATAAATACTGTTTAATTTATAATAAAAAATCATATTCATATGTTTTGCTTGTAAAGCCTGTTGTTGGAATACTTAAGTAACATAAACCTGTACTTAAACACTTAGCTACATCCCACCACTGCTTTCTTGCTTATTTCGAATTGTTAAATAATCTTCCTGGGTTTCTTCATAAACCTTGTTCCTTCACTAGAATCCCAGTTCATATTGTGAGCCGTTTACAAGAGACCAGAATGGATTGCCCATTGCTCCCTGTGGTGCTGTGGCCAATAGTATCTTCAATGGTAAACGCCATTGCTTACACATATGCCATCAATTGTCGTATCCCTCCTCCACCTTTCCTCTCACTGCACCGTTAACTCGCTTCTGTTCTCCCAGACTCCTTCACTCTGACCTATCATGGATCCAATCAAGATCCAGTTCGGGTTCCTTTGTTACGTAGAGGCATCACCTGGTACACCGACAAAAATGTCAAATTTCGCAACCCCAGGATGGACAACTTGTCACTGGCTCAAGTGTTTGATGGTAAATAGAGATGTAAACTTGGTCAAACTCAATCTGTATTTCAGTTTCTGGTCAGTTCTCCAAGTATGTCAGCTCTCCTTCAATGAGTCTGATTTTACTCCTCAGGCACAGTAAAGCCACTGTACTGGCACAAGCCAGTGTATGAGCTTGATCCCATCGACCCGACCAACAACGGCTTCATCAATGATGACCTGATCATATGGATGAGGGAGGCAGCCTTCCCCAACTTCAAGAAGCTCTATGGGGTTTTGCACCGAGCCAACAAGCCCTTCACTCAGGGGCTTCCAGCCGGGAGTTACAGCATCGACATATCCTACAGTATCCTTTCGCTGCTGTCAGGGATGGCTTTATGTCGTCCCATTGTGTGCACCTGTTTCCTTTGTCTTGGGGACTATTTTCCATTGAGCATCCCTTTGTGATCACCTATTTTTGGCCTTGACCTTTGCCTTTCCAGACTTCCCTGTGCAGTACTTCCGAGGTAGGAAGGAAGTGGTGCTGACGACGCTGACCTGGTTTGGAGGTCAGAACCATTTCCTGCCCATTGCTTACCTAGTAACCAGCAGCCTGATCCTACTGATAGCTGTCATCCTCACGGTGGTCTGGTGTAAGTTCGGAAAGAATGGCAAGAACATGGAGGAATGAAGGGTAAGAGGTGCACTGGGACGCTGAGGAGTGAAAAAGAAAACTCACAAGCAGCTGAAAATCGATAATTGTTGTGCTGCTTAGGAGCTGCTTTAAACAGACATCGAATCCTAAATGACAAGAGCACTGATGTGAGCAAATAAAGGATAAGAATGGTTTTAAAAAAGAATGTTAATTTGGTGCAATACCATAACAGCATTTGCAGGAAAACCAATGAAGAATTTAGTTTGACATCTGGAAATGACTTTCCCAATCAGCTAAATGATCCACATGTGTGACGGCTTTTGTTGTGATGATGTTGTTCGGAACAACCACTTGTGAAAGCTGGGTGCCTTTTTACTTGATGAACTTTTGCATTTGTTTTTGTAACACACACCATTTTGTTCATGCACTGTTAATATTTATTAAGATAATTATAATATACTTATTATAATTATTATATTAACAATTAGTCAACTCCAGTCACTGTGGTGTTAAAGCTGCATTTCATGTCTTTATGGCAAAGTGGAAAAGCTACACTTTAATTAGTGTGATGTAGGGTGGGCCCAGCCATTAGACAAACCCTGTAACGCTACTTCCTAATACTGAATAAAGGTTTTTAATTAAGGTTTAAGCATTAAGGTTAGCCAGTGCAGCTAATATTGCGTCTATTTAGTGTTACATGGTACAATAGGTGCTTAAAGAAATGCTTGTTTTTAGACTGCAGCCATGCTAGCAGCTCTGTGAGAGCATGGCAAAGCAAACATGAGGCTTTGCAGGTACGTTTACCATGTTCACCATCTCACTTTAGTGTGTTGGCATGCTAAATATGCTAATTAGCACTCAACGCAAACTACAACTGAAGCTGATGGGAATGTAATTTAATCAGATATTCAGTCATAAACCAAACCATCACAGAACAATGATTTTATAAACCAAAACAATGATGCAGTTTAGATCTTTTTTGTGTAAGTATGGCCATTGTTGATCAAGGGGGAAAAAAAGGTTTATTTAACTGTATTTGCAGTGTAATTGTGGAGTCTGTTTTGATGACAGCTGAAGATTGGAATAAAACATTTTCTTTTAAAAACTCTTTATTTCTCTATATACAATCAGTGAGAGCCACATAAACACAACCCCTCTGTGACCAGGGAGCACCAAAACTCTGCATATTGATCGCCTTGGTTATTGAGCATAATCAAAGCACGACTGGTGGCACAGCTGTGTGAACAACACCTTCCCTCAGGGTCGGGGGGCGGCTGCTGTTCTCTAAAAAGGTATAAAGCAGCTTGTTCCATTTTTCTCTACCTACACTCCTGCCACGTTGTGTTTGGTCAGGTCAGTACCACAGGTGGACAGGAGAGGAATGCAGTCTACTGGTGCTACAGACAATGGCTGAACACATCCTACTACAGCTATAAGCCACATCATCACAGTCCGTAAAACAAAAAACACACAGGACTGAATTATGGAATCAGCTTAGCACACATACAGATGTTGATGCACATAGTTACAAGGAAGGAACAAGTCACACCCAAATGCATTAGGACAGATCAAACACCCATTTCAACACGAGACAGTCACCATGATGCACAAATAAACAAACACAAGGGAGAATTATCAGCTGTAACAGATTTACCCATCTATCTCGTCTCTCTGTACCTTTTCTCTGGAACATCCTCTAACTAGGTATTTAAAAATGCTTCTTCCTATGTTAAGACTGCTTTAATGTTTACTTGGCTAAACTTGCGATGTTGGCACAGGTTGTTAAAGTCGAATCTGCTGTGAATCAACATTGCATAAACATAGAAAAGGCAACATTTGGTCTCCAATACTACAAAAAAGTATTTTCGCTTTGGGGAGTATGTTGGATTTGATTCTCCCGATCGGCCTCTTCAGGTTAACATACAACATCTCTGACAAGTTTTAAAAAAGAAAAAATTAAAGAAAAATGCACCGACACTCATTGTCAGTCTACAACAGTGTAACCACAAATTTCTGATCTGTCGTCAGTACGGGTAGTGGTGGGGTATTTTTTTTTTTTAATGAGAGTCTCTCCTTATCAGCAGGATGTGAAATAAAAATAAATATCAGTAAATCACTTGAGAGTTTTAACAGGTTTGCATTAATGGAATTACTAGAATTATACACAATTTCAAGTCATGCTTTAAAAAAAAAAAAAAAAAAAAAGTAAGACAAAACGTACCATGAAAACTAGAGTTTCTCTAGAAAGGAAGAATTGTTTGACCATGACTGTGGACTACTTAATGCAACATGCAATTCATAGAGAACCATTAGATTTGATGAAAGTATATCATGAAGCACATGTCAGTCGATCCTGGTTTAGTATGTAACAGAATAATAAAGGGAATCATGGAAATCACAGTTTCACAGAATGCAAGAACTACTAAGAATCACAGAACAGGGACAAAGTCTTTTAGCAAATAGTAGTCAGCTTTCTCCTTTTCATCCCTCCGACGCTCACACCAGGCACAAACACATTCATCTTTGTGGTTTCAGTGATAGGACTGTAATGGCACTACACAAGCAGATTGTGGCCATGCAGAAACAATTAGGCAATACAGACATCTCCAGATGAATCTAAAGCTAAGGTAGTGTTCATTCAAGACTCAAGCCCAGGCTCCAGGGCTCACAGGTTCACACCTCCTCATCCTTTAACAACCCGCTCTATCTTTGTCCAGTGGGTTGCGCTGAGCAGTGATTAAGGCAATGTGCATCCCCCTTCAGCTCTGTCCTGCTGGTTTCTGAGAGCAACTCTGAGGCACCTGATAAGTCAGATCCTCAGTGGGTGTGACCTGTCCAGTGGCATTCTTCGGTGTATCGTACGCCAACCTCCCTGACTGGCCACTGTCTGTTCGTGTGAGCAGGGAGGCGGGCCCGGCGCCCATGAAGCTACACACAGTGGTGGGCTGGTTCAAAGAGGAGCCCCCCGATGGGTGGCAACCCATATCAACCACAATGGGTGTAGCATATTCAGATCCCGAAGCTGGCAGGGGTTCTGCGTAGGCGTGGTACACGTCTGGTGAGATGGGGGCGTCATACAGGTCCGGATCTGAGTATCCTGGATCAGGCCCCTCGTCTGGTTTAAAAGTTGATCGTGCACCTAATGTTGTAACACCGCTCACCAGTGGCTGGGCATATTCTGCAGAGACAGCATATTATATTATATTAATAACCAGGGATATCTTACTGTTTTCTACATGGTGTCCACACAGTCAGCAACCAAGGTTGTGGCTCCCTGTTAAGTTGTATTGTGCATGTGCACGAGGTGTGCAATGCATGCAGGTAGGTGACATGATACATATTCCAGCTGCCAGTTTCAGTCTATTTGCACTCTTCAACAGTTGGTGAGAGTAGGTGTTGCCATGTGGCAACAAATCCAAACGAAAAGACAATGACTGCAAGTTGTAGCAGTAGATATGGATGTAACAATGTACAACAACTTGTCTATGGATGTTTTGAGGAAATACAGTCAACACTTCTGTTAGACTCTGAAGATACACACAGTGTGTTTCGGTAAGAAATGCTGACTGTAAACAAGTTTTCCTTGTTTACAAGAAAACTCCACTGTGCATCTTTAAGTCATCTAACGTCTTAGCCAATATTACTGGTGTTTACCTCAAAGACTAGCCATGTCAAACAAGAACAGTTGTAGGACATTCCTCATTTCCACACAGTTCTGTATACAACGGTTGGTGGCTGTAATGTCCTTTTAAAGACAGAACTGCTGAAATAAACGTTTCACAACACTCAAAAATAAAGGTTTTACAGTGTTTCAGGAGATATGAAGTGCACTCAGCTTTTACATTGTGCTGTAAGGACACACAGATTGCTTTTTGGTGACCAACACTGAATGTAATTAAAATGGCTTTTAACACTCCACAGGGTACCTTTTAATAGCCGTGAGCACCCGACACAGACAGATTGAAAACATCTCTCACGAAACACAAAAACAAGCTGCTTTTATTAAGAACAGTTACTCCAGTAGTCACCATGTTGAACGGTGAGTGTTTACCTGCAGGCTCAGCATGTAGTCGCGGTACAGCACCTCTCCCCGTTATCCGGCCCACCTCACTGCTGCTGTACCGAACTGAATCCTCGGTCTCCACCATCTTGGACGGCAGCAGCTGCTTCATGCTCTTCCACCAGTCTACAGCAGAAGCACAATGAGATGCACAGAGTTGCACCAGGAAACTCTCACGAAGCACATGCACAGCTAAGAGCCTATAATGCAGAGAGATGACGTACCTGTGCGATCCCAGTGAGGAAGATCGTATGTTCCTTCAGAGCTCTTTTTCCTGAGGAAAACAAAGTTAATGGAGGAAAAAAACTAAAGTTTTCAGGTTATTTTTTTGGGATAACGAGAACAACACATACCTGTTCCTCCAGTGCCAAGCACAAACCACAGTCAAGATGAGAGCAGTCAGAACCATGACCAACACGGGAACCAGGACTGCTGCCAGGGCCACATCTAAGAGCAAAGATACTACAGTAAACACCAGATGACAATTGCCTCTATTAAGGATCAAACAAGTCTTTTTTTTCTTTTTACTGAAAGTCTGACGCACCTTTATTGGTGTGGGGAGGCATAGTGGTGTTTCTTATGTCTGGGGTGTGTGTAGTTTGGCCAAGGTGAGGCGGGCGTTTTGTACCCACAGGGGGTGGAGTATGACGAGAAGGGGGTATCATCCTCGGATTCAGCTCTGTCCTCCGCCTCGCTGTCCAAAAAACAAACAAACAAACTTACATCTGAGGTTCTTGGAACATTTATTTGTTTATATGCTCATCAACCAACTTTGTTTACCTGCAGGAATTTGGCAGCCAAGCAGCTCCAACTTGAGCGCGATTCTCTGGTGCCATAAGGTGGGATCTATCCTCACAAACCGGGCCTCGATTGGAGGAATGAAGTTATTCCTCACCTCGTGCAGGTAGTTGATATTGCCTTGGAAAATCTACCATAAAAAGGAGCCAGAGATTAAAACCCAACTGCGGGCCAGTAGTAGTATTTTATAAGAAAGTTCATCAGAGCAATTCTTGTTTCAGGCTGGACTGTGAACAATTACACTATAAGCCATAAGCTGATTAGTCTCCAACTTGGCGAGCTAATAACTACTTTCCTCCACACAATAAGAGCTTGTGAGAATCCCAGCAGAGAGCAGCTCGTAGACAGCAGTTCCAGCCTTACTATCCGGCCACTAAATCCATATCCATTCATTATTAATGCCCAAGTGTCCTGACTTGTCTACCACAGCACTTAACTCAAACCACTGACTGCTCTTATTTCCTGCCATAAACATCTCTGAGTCAATACCAGTTGCTATGGACACAATCCAACTATGTGTCCCTACAGCCTTCTAAAGTGACATTTTTGTCCATTTGCACTAATCTGAAGAAGAAAAAAAAAGCATAAAATCCAATGATGTAATTGTTGAGGAAGCATGGTCTATTGATTTTGTGATTGTATTACCTTGTCTTGTGTAGAATTTGTTTCCCTGTAGTTGTACCACTGCTGGCCATCATTACTGTACAGGACCCGGTATGCTGAAACATAGTACTGATACTCTCTCAGGGTAGAGCCTGTGGTGGCGATGCCTGGTTGGACAGAGACAAGATGATAATGTACAGCTGACTCGACTGAAAGCTTAAACAAGACTGTGAGGCTGCGTCCAGTATTACTCCCTACTTACTGGAAAGTGCACTGTATTTACGGTAAACCACTTTACTTGACTGAGATGAGATTGAGTGTGTAAATCTGCATCTGGAAAATGCTGCTTTCATATAAAACATCCTCAAACATCACATTTAAAAAAAATGTTTAATCAGGAATCTAATTGTTTTTAAAAAGCCAAATTTCATCTCCCATGTGTATCAGGTCTTATTTTATCATGCTAAATGTGACTGTTGGAAATAAGTGATGTGTGTTCTTATGTAACCATGCCATACCCATCTTGCACTAGCATAAATCTCAGCTTAGATAATTTATGTATGAGACATCCCAGTTAAATTAAAGAAATGTATGCACTATATATAGTGCTCCCAGACATCACACAGTGGAACAAAAAGTAGCATCCGTGGCTAACAATCAGACAATGTAACGTGTCACATTTTATAGAAGTGAAAATTACTGTTGTGTGACCCCGTCAGTGATGATGCAAAGTGACAACTGTGTCCAAAATCTCAAGTCACTACTTGCTTTTGAGTAACAGTCACACAGTCACAGTCATGGTCAGTAGAATTTTTTTTTTTTTTTTTGCACAAAACTTCAAAGCAATCAATCTATTCGTTATTGAGATATTTCAGTCTGGACCAAAGTGGTGGACAAACCCACTCTGCCATTCACAGAGCAGTTCTACGAGCATGACTTAAGACCTGTGCCTTCACCACAGAGGATTTCTCTAACTTCTCAGTCACATTAAATTGTTTTCTTTTAGCTTTTTGTCTCCAGAACACACACTTGATATTTCAGTCTGGAACAAAGTGTATGGTAAAACCTGAGGGAGTTTTTGTTTGCTGGAGTGCCTTATTCCTGTTTTACAGTTGAATTAAAGATAATGGTTAAAGTGTATAGTACTATCAGTGAGTGTGTAGTTTTACATAAAAGGTATCTTTGTGATTGTGTTCATGTTGTTGTGTACCTGTGATCCTCTTCTCCCTCTTGAGATCGATCTGCAGCCACTGCTGCTGGTCATTCTGAGAAGGCGCCCAGGGCAGCCCTGCCTTTTTAAGGCGAGCCCCCGATGGCACCCACTCGCTGTGCTGACCAAAGATGTTCCACTCCCACACAGATGAAGCAGAGAGCTGAGTGTCTGCAACACCACCAGACTCTAATCCCAGCGTCCCATAGCAGCCTGCAAGCACAGAGACCGTCACCATCATTAATAACAATACAAAATGTTTGGGAAACTGAAAGAGATTTAGGAGGTCTTAATAGGACTTATTTTAAGTGCTTGTAATTCCACAGTTTCATTTGGTTAAAGGATGAGAGACCCTGCTCATGGCCTGGACACAGAAGTCCAGATGCAAACATTTACAAAACTATTATACCTCATAATGGGGCTTTATAAGAAAAACTCACCATTGGTCCTGAAGGTGAAGAGGCTGTTTGACAAAGTTCCTCTGAGAAGAGAAGTGCAGGATTAGAGGATCAGACACACAGTGCATAAAAATTCAAACACATTCTGTAACATGACTTTGATCTGTTTTTGTTTTATTGATAAGACTCACATTCTATTAAATTTAAAATAAACACTGATACAGTTAAAGTTCATTCAACGTACATGTGATGAAACAGCAGGAGCAAACTACCAGTGCATGAAGAACAGAGTGAGAGGCAGGATGCGTGAGCTGTAGCGACTAACGATCTTACCCAGTGGAAGTGACATTGTTAGCCAGTGTGCCCTCATAATGAGGGATGCCTTTGCTGCTGACCACGCTGATCCTCCCTCCCACAGCGTTGGACACCACACCTGCATGGATGGCTGCCACACACAGGGGAGACGACTGCAGAAGGAAAGATTACACAGAGATTCTGTTTATGTAACTTACTCTGGTTAACACAACATAGTTTACCATCTGTATCTGATGGCCTGTGAAGATTAGGCAAATTAAACGGATAACAGATCCAAAGGAAAGGCTTCATTTGAAACAAAACAACACAATCACTGAGTTGCTCTTTGTAATTCACTTGTGTGACTGTTTGATGTTTGGTTGGATGTTGGAAAGCAGATCTACAAATGTAGAAAGGGATATCACCAAAAAAAGCAAGAGAGTTGTCTGGTTATTTGTCTGCTGCAGTATGAGCTGTAACAGCTTCAAAACCATTAGCAGATAAAGCTAACTGAAGTTTTTCTTGCGTTAGCCCACACACACATTTTTATCTTATCAGACTCGTCAGGAAGTTGGCTGCATGACTTTGTTTTAAAATCAGCAACGTTGCAAGAAATTCCCATCACAAGTCCTAATATTGACACTTGCTGCCTTTGTTTTTGCAGCCTGAATGAATACTGAACACGTTATAGCAGCCACGAGGCTTGTGGGTGGTGTCTTAGTCAATGTTGTAAATCAACAAGGATTTCTTAATGGTCATCTTGGATTTTATAAAAATTTTTGTACTTAATGAGCCGGATTTGAATGAATTGGCCTTTAAACAGTCAATAACAACAATAGTCAGGTGTCCATATGAAGATTGAACAGGATGTAGTTGGTGTAATCATTCCTCCCGGTCCCTTCCTAACGTGCTTTCATAGTAAGTGACGAAATCAAGATGAAGAACTTATGAGACTTCAGCAGTCTGAGTCAAAACAGAAAGTCACTGTCTTTTTTATTGTAGAATTCCTTCTTTGTGTTTCCCTGATGAGCCGCAGTGGTAGACAAAGAACCAGAAAATGGGGTTGTATTGTTCTAAAAAGACTAAGACTTTGGAAAATATCCATTTGATTCTTCTAACTCAAATGGTTGTAGCATCATATTCGCTTCAACTTTTCAATAAATTTCTACACAAGAGGAAGACTGCAGAATCTCTCCATCACTTACATTTGGAGCACATTAGCAAGGGATGCGATTACAACAAGCAAAAACTGTTTCACTGTTCATATGGGCAACTGACTGTGGCCCAGGCTGATTGAACCTGTCCTTCAAGTAAATGGTACCGTTTGGTACTGCTGCAAACTGGGACCGTTTGCAGATAAGTGAGAGAGAACAGTACTGTCAGCTCTTAACCTTCAGACTGAGGCAGATAAAGGCCGATGAGTCAGCATGAAGTCACCTCTCTGTAGAGAGAACACCAAGTGGCATTGGTAATGATTCACTGCCGGCTGCATTCCTGTCCAAACCTGCTGCCACATCACTGGGAAAAGGACAAAACCTGAATCCTCTCTGGCCACAAGCTCCTTCCCATGAACAGCTGCTTGAGTGAGGTGGAATTTTATTACTGGAAAAGGCGCACACTGGAATTTGCAGCCGACAAGATTGTGGGAAAAGCATATATACACACATGTACACATGTATTCACACATGCTCACACACATGCTCACACACATGCACGGCAGTCGAATGCTGCCACATGCAATCAACACTTGCCCTGTGATTCTTAAACTTCCCAAAAACACACACCACATCCTAACGCGAGCCATACCAAACCAGTAACACAAACATGGTGCACTGCTCCAAACCGCCGCACCCTGACTCCAACAGAGGAAACCACACACACACACACACACACACACACACACAGATATGATAAGTGGGATGTGGAAATATCAAAACCAGCACATGGATCACAGTAAAAGATACTGAGAGAGAATGAAAAAAAGCTGCAGAGTCTGGTCTGGGTGGGGCAGCTGATCCCTGTGTGATACAGACTCAAGTATGCATATTAGTTTATCAGGCTTCCATAATCACCATAATATTACAGCCTAGTGACACACGAACACACCCCCAAAACACAAGCATGAATGAATCACATGCTTACATACACAAAAGGAAAAAAAAAAAAAAATCCCGACATGCACGCACAGACGTTTTCTCCAACTTCTCAATCACACTCACTCTCTCCAGCCTCTTGCCTCTACAGAACACACACTCAGCAAACAGCTCTGCTCTGCACCCTCTTGCAGCTGGACTGGATTAGAGGGTTATTATTTTCGGCCAAACTATTATCTCACCTCCCTTTCACCCGCTGACCCTGCCCCTCCTCTGTTCCTGTGGGGCGCCTCACTCCCTGAAGCACACCCCGACACCCCCCCCCCCCCCCCCCCCCCCCCCC
>NW_019523482.1:0-65923 GCF_002814215.2 Seriola lalandi dorsalis | reverse complement strand
TTGTCCTCCATCAGCCAGCAACACCCCTCACTCCCTCCCTCCTTCCACAAAAACCTCAAGCTCTGAACATGAGGTCATCAGCCAGAGACTCGGCACCCATGACCTCACGCACAGCGGGGGTGCTGTGAGGTCATCAGCCCAGGACTCGCATACCACAGAGCGGGGGCCCGTTTACACAAGGAATAAAAGGAGGCCCTTACTGAATCAAGCTGGAAGATACACAAACCTGCAGCACAGTAATGAGACAAAAGATGTGAGTAAGCAAACGTCGATGATGTGGTGGGTTGTGTGCGGTTTTGCTGGGGGTTGTGACTAAACAGCAGGGGACCAGTGGGCACCATGACTCACCTGGAAATGTGATGCTGAAGATAGCGAATACCAACAGAAAGAAAACGACTGCAGTGCATGCACATGTGTACTGTATGCACTCACCTCTCTGTATCCATTTGGTATAGTTCCAGAAATCTCCTCAGTAGATGTCAGGCAGCCTGCTGGACAGTATTTACTGGGCAGAGAGAGAGAGAGAGAACACACACAATGAATATCTGACAGCTTGATCACTGCACAAATATCTGCACAAAGCAAACGTTATTTACCTGAACTCTGCCTGGGGGAAATCAGTTCCTTTGTCCAGACAGGTGATTAGATCTGCAAAGGCAAACAAACATCATCAGAACTGGTTTCTCTGCCTGTTCCTGCTAACTCATCACCCGTCACTGCCGCTTCTTCCCTGTTTCTCTCTCTGGTAAGATAACAACTGTCAAAAAAAAAAAAAAAAAAATGTGAAAACCAAAAAGATATTCTGTTTATATATAAACCAGGAGAAAAGCAGAAAACGCTCACATATGAGGCTGGGACCAAAGAATATGGAACATTTTTACACCATTTTTGTTTGAGAAATGATTCATAGATGATCAAAATACTTTAAAAATGCTTCTGTAAATTAACTTATTCTAGAGCTGAAATTATCATCAATTAGTCTCTAGACAAAAACTTCATGGCATCAATTTTGGTAAAACAGTAATCGTTTCAGGCATAGATTAATTACTGGTTCCAGTTTTTCAAATGTGAGGATTTGAGCCCTGTATTTTATTTACTTATTATTCCTGTGAATCGTTTAGTCTATAAAATTAGGGAGAAAAAAAAAAACACCCATCAAATCTTCCCAGTGCCAAGGGGAAATATTTAAACTGCTTGCTTTATTCAACCAGCAGTCCAAACCACTATTGGTATTGATACTCACTTCAATATCATCAAAGAAGAAGAGAAAATATTCAAATTTGAGAAGCTGGAACCAATTATTATTAATTTTTTGGCTTAAAAAAAAATTCTCAATTATAAAAACTGTTGACAGCTCAACTCCAAACACATCAAAGTGGCTCTGCATGAAAATGTGTTTTGGGGGTTCCTCAGTGTTCCAGTAATGAGGCACACTACACACGTCCAACAGGATGGTGGGGGCTGCTGGGAATTGTATGTAAACCCTGCGGTGGTGGTCAGTCTCTGTGAGTCTTGACCACATTATCAAAAAAAACCCCAAATATCTGTTAAACTACCCTCTGAGTCAAACTGACAAATACCCCCAACCACCACAAGTCGCCATGGTGACGGTGTTACTTAGCTATACCAACTGTCTGCCCATCAGTTACATGACAAAGAAAAAACATGCATCAGTACTTTGGTGGAAAAATGAAATGACGGACTTGACGGACTTGTTTGCCTCCCAGTGTGATTCAGTTACACCAAGACGACCACAAGACAGAATTATTTTCCTCCTGCTCACACGTCACTGCTTTCCTCTTCTTGTGGCTTCAATTATCCGTTTATCTGAAGTCACACAAATCTTTCCACATAACAAAGCTCGCCCTTCAAAAACAGAAATCACGGTGCTTACCAACAGCATTCTTATTAAAGAGATAATCCGTCAATTTTAAGACACCAGAATCTGATTAGGTGCCTTATAGACCTCCACATACAGTACAATAGCTAGGGGTGGGTATTTCTGTATCAGATGAATTATATCTATACTATCAATTATCAAACTGTCATGTGCAAAAATTGGCCATAATAGTGTTTTTCTTTAACGTTTTCTTTACTCAAAGCAGATCCGACAAACCAGTTTCAACACACTGGCTTATTTACGTAAAGGTCCTAAAACAAAAACACTGATGCATCTGAGAATCAGGGTTTATTTTGCAAAAACTATTAGTCAATTAATCAACTTATCAATTAGTCAAGTGATTGAAAATTAATTGCCAACAACTTTCATAATTCATTATTCAGTCGAGTGATTTATCAAGAACAAAAGTGTCAAAATTCTCCCGCTCCATTTTCTAAAATGTGAAGATTTGTTGCTCTGCTCTTTGGGTTTCAGTCTGTTGCTCAGACAAACCAAGCATCATCATCATCAACGTCGATCTCAGGGAAATTGTGATGTAATTGCCATTTTTATGTCTTTATTCTAGATCCAGCGAGAGAGAGAAGGGAGAGACCACAGGTCGGATTCGAACCCGAGTCGCTACGGTTAGGACCAAGCCTTAATGGTCCGCGCTCTACCAGGTGAGCCACCGGGGCCCCAGACGTTCTGCCTCCTAATCAAAAAAGTAAATCAACAGATTAAACTATAATGAAACTATTTAGTCACAGCCTGAATGTAACGGTCTTCTTCATTGTTGAGTGGCTGAAACACTGAAATATTAGCCAGGACAAGATGCACCAGAAGACACAATGCAGACCGTTTGTGAATAAACATACCGGCTCATCATCATGTGTTTTGGTTCTCTCTCTCTCTCTCTCTCTCTCTCTCTCTCTCTCTCTCGTTTTTTTAAAATAACAGAGAAACATTTATTTTCAATTATAATCAGCTGAGCAATACAACATATTGATTTTAAATCTACTAACAAAATATAACTTTTGTTGTCATACAGGTGTTAAATACATTATGTGTTTGGGAATTGAAGTTATAGTTAAAGATGGTGTTATACTGGACTGCATGTATGTAAATGGCATGGACGAAAGTCCAGGAAAACATCCCCTTTAACTATGACCTCAGTAATAAATATAGTTGAAATTACACATTTACATCAATGTGACCAAACAACCTTCTTAAAAGGCTAAATGTTATGGCAGGGCTGTTGTACTGGACTGCATTAGATTATTTAGGTATACCTTGGTGTAAATACAAACCACATTCCAGATTAGCTTCATATCCTACAGAAACGATGATTCACCACTGTTTTTTTAATGAATCGTAAAAGTCTATGTAAGGAAATAATTATAATATTTGTGTCTACAAACCAGTGTTAGTATGGGGTGACAGAAACTGTTTTATCTCATAACAGTCTGTCTATCACATACACTTGTTAATTATCACACTGTGATATCACAACAGAGGATAGTTGACAGCTTCTCACAGAGGGGAAACTTTATAATGAAACCACAAAATATTACCACTTTTCACTCTCGATTACTCTCACTTCCTCACGCCCCTTGTTCTCTCTCTTCTTCACTGGCTTCATGTTGTCACTGGCTCTTTTCACTTCCTGAAATATCTGTGTGCACTCTCCTCTACCCCTCTCTGGCATCTTTTACCAGCCACACTCCACTGAAACCCAACCTACAACCAATAAACGACAAATACATTAACAATAAATTGGATCTCGGTTCATATTTTGAATTTGTAGACATGGAAGTCTGTTAAATTGGAATCTGACAGAGGCCAGACACTGACACATTCACTGGTGACCAGGGACTGAGAAAGCTTTTTCAGCAGCTATAAACACACCTGCTGGTGCTGCCCCTCTCTGGTCAGTGCTGTCTGTTCTCTCATTTAGGTAAAAAATAAAAAGAATAAGCAATGCCCCTAAGCGTGACGACCCAACACACTGCAGCTGGATTTCCAGATATGTGGCTGATCAGACTTTACCATTCACCAAAGAGCAGCACCTTATCTGCTCTGTGTGTTTAAATGCACACTCAATGGTGAGCAAACACCACATCGTAAACGCTCCTCTTAGTTGCCCTTGGGTATCATCACAACCACAAAACGAAATACACAGTCCTCCATTCAACTCCAGTCATCCTTAAACGTTAACTCTCGCTTTCATTTTATGAACGGAGGACACTGTTTGCTTACAGGATAATGGGAAATGTAATTTGTCTGCTTTGATCCAATAATATATGTTGGCCCTGACAACAAAACATATTCACAAAACAGGAAATACAACAGCATTTTATATAAACAAAGTTTGTAACCAATACAAGACAGAACGGTTGGAAAGCCAAACCCAACGTACATGACGTCATTTTCAAAAAGATGCCTAATCCAAAAAGAGACCAAAGAGAGGACAGTCAGGATCCAAATTCACCCAAGAACAAATAAATCAGACCAGATCCATAACACAATCAATGCAAATAGGAGAAGCACTTTCCCTCTCACTTCAAAAAAAAACACAAATGGCGATGTGGCTCTGAGGACAGCAATGCTGCACACTCACTAAACTGCTGCGCCAGTTTTGTCCAACCTGAATAATCTATATATAATATAACTAATGGATGGTTTGCCGTGATTTAACTTTTCCTCTAATGACACCACCAGCTGGATTTTGTTTTATGACCAACATGGTAGAGAGGCAAGTGTTGCTGTCAAAACATTTGTTAGCTCCAATTTCCATAATTTCATGTTTTCAACTTGTAATATATATATATCACGTACGTTACATAGCACAGGAAAAAACTGCAAAACTGCACAGTGATCAAGCTGCAGACATGGCTGTTTTTCTTTAAAGCTGACATAAGGACGAATATAAAGTTTTCACACGACAACAGTGATTAAGCTGCCAGGTCTTTCCAGGACAATCTAATTACATCAGAACTGATAAAAACATAAGAATGTGGTGCAGAATGAAACAGCTGTGACTTACACAGCCACACACGATCTCCAAAGCAACTTTTAGACCCAGGGCCAAAACACACTCAAAACATCAGTGCTGAAGCCCCTGCAGGCTGGGACATACGGATGATCAACAGATGAGACAGTCAGGTGAGAGCTTGTTACCTGTGTGTTCAGTGGTGGAGTAGGACAGGTAGAATCCACGTCCAGTGTGGTGGGTCCCACTCATGAACTGGACAGTGACTTGGTTGCCAGTGGACTCGATCGGCTCTTTAACCTTCAGACCCAAACCGCAGTACTTCACTGTTAAACAGCACAGACACAGGAGACACAGCCTCTGGTTACTTACACAGGCCCGTTTAGTTTAACAAATATAACAACAGACGTACCATTCGGCATGCATTATATTGGATAATAAGGATAATAATAATAATACAGCAGGTATCCCTGTGTAGTGGCTGGTGTAACTAACTGGGATACACATCACAAGAGCCAACAACAGAGTTTCTCCCATATAATCTGGCGCAGGCTGACGCAGCTGAGGTGCAAGTGACTACAGCAAATGTTTCTCACAATCCAATGATTGTCAGGGTTTCTGCAGGTTCACTAAATTACAGACTTTTTAAATCACTTTTCAGAACCACATAGAATGTAATTTAACTTCTGGTTTTACTGAAAAACAAGGAGGAACTACATGGCCAATAATTATTTATCATTATATCACATTTTACAGTACTTCCCAGCAGTATATAACAATAATTTGTAATGATATAATTAATTAAATTAATGTGACTTTTTTTTTTTTTTTTTTAAATCAAAATCAACACTTTCCTATTATGGGTTAATGAGCTCTATAGCTCCTGCAAGACGCAGTAGTGACAGTGTCTGCTATAGGTCTGATGGTGCAAAAAAGTTTGAACAACCTCCGGCAAACACAATCAACGGTCGCAACAATCTGACTTTTATTTTCCTGACAGCCTGCAAAACCAGTTCACGTCCAGTTCAGTGGCTACTCGTCAGTCTCACCAATTTCACTCCTCTCGGGTCCGATGCCGTTGTAGAGGCGGAGGTAGTTGACCTGGCAGTCGCTGTTTTCTATGTCCAGCTCAGCAAAGCGAAAGTGGATCCTGTTGCCACGGGGCACACTGATCTCCCATTCACACACCGTGTTGTTGGGGTATGTCCCTGGGTAACCCAGAGAGGACAGAGTCCCACTGCTGGGGCCAAGCACACTGGGGCCACAGCCATCACCTGCAGGGCAAACAAACACACAGTTTCAGAAGGAAGGAGGCAGGAAGAACGAATCTAAACCAAGAGCTGATTTCAGACTTTTAAATCAAGATTAATTAACCAAAACCCTTGCACTTTTTTTGTAATCTAATCTAATAAATAAATAAAATGTTATAATAATAGTAACACAAATTGGAACACGTGCCATTTATTAATCATGTTTATTATTTTTAAGCACAAATGCTTAATGTTCTCTGTATTCAACTCTTCCAATGTGAAGACTTGCTGCTCTTCTTTATTTATATCATCATATGGTTAATATCTATCTCTTCTCAGACAAAACAAGGCATCTGATGATGTCTCCTAGCAGTCAGGAAATTGAGGTTTTGTATTTTCTCACATTTTACAGAGAAAAGGAAAATAATTGTTTGTTACAGCGCAAATCTAACATTACGTTTCTCTTTTTCGAGGCTTTGGTTTGGGATTTAGGGATTTAGGTTTGTGGATTTGTTTAGGTTTCTTTCTGCAGGTCAGGACATCATGCAAGTGTAAAGGTGGCAGAACAGCGCTTGAAGTGCAGCACATGAGAGATACTGTATCTGGGGTGGCTGTAGCTTTAGTCATCGGGTCAGAGGTGAGACACTCGTCCGCATGTTGAGGTGCCTTTGAGGAAGACACTGAACCAGATTGTGTGTGAATGTGGGGTAAAAGGAATGTGATATGCCATGTAATAATTGGGTTCAGCAGAGCGCTGAGCATTAGGTTGGCTTTGCGTTTTATAACCATTCAAACCCTTTGGCTGGTGTTGCGCAGAACATCCACTAATTCTGACCAAAACATAAAATTTAAGAAACAGCTATCTGATTTTATTTGTTTCTGGCAGTTAAAGACCACATCCTTAAAATCTAAAAGATAATTTAATGACTCTAAAATTCAATTTTACAACAATCATGACCTCAGACTTTTGAAGAAGAAGTTTTGTTTTGGTGTGTTCTGAGTTCTGAGCTGTCAGAAAGCACAGACATGGTGTCTGTTGATGCTGTGGGCTCATGAGCTCTGAGATAACACTCAACAGTCACGCTTCATGGTGCTAAGTGTATGTTCTGTGGGCCTGGAGTTATGTAAGAGCTCCTCAGTGGACACTATCCAGATGAACAGGACAAAAACAAAACTGCCTCCCTCACTCTGACTCACAAATGTTTCTGAACAACTGCATGGTATTCAACAGGAGTTCCTGAAGTTACACCTCATGCTCAAAAACAAACCAAAACGCAACTTAATATAGACAGAAATTCAACCATTAACTTCTATCCATATAACACGAGACAATTAATGAGGAAAAAAAAAAACAATTATAACTCGTGAAATTTAAGGTTATGACAAACTGTGTCCACGTGTTTACAGTCATACCCCCACTCTAGCTGCTTCCCCTACCCCCAATCTCTGACCACCTGAGGCTGGCTCCCGGCTCGAAAAAAAAGAAAAACCTACAAAATATCCGTGTTTAAGTACAATATAGTCTTAAGTAAACCCTCAACAATCATAACGTATAACAAGTTTGACGTGGTTGTAGAATCAGGTCCACGGTAAAAGTCGAAACCGGGCTACCTGGAAGGACAACAAGGCCACAAGCTCCCAAATGTGCTGTTGTCTCGTACACAGGGAGGTTATAGCCAGACTCCATTGAAAAATCTAGCAATTTAAAGGTACCAAGCGAATCAGACAAGGTAAATAAGAAATAGATTGCGATTTAAAATGTTTAAAAAAATCATTTAAAAGCCGCATGTGAATTCAGCAAGCAACTGGTCCACAGATCAGCAGTTACTCCTTCACTATCAAAGCCTTTTCAGAACCGGTTTGCCTGGTTTTAACTGCACCCGTCTTTCACTAGATAAAAAAAAAAAGAAAAACACACAACGACGGGCGGCGGCAAGCGGTGTAAACCAAGCGGAACTCCACGTACACACGGCCATGTAAGGTGGGTTTTAAGTTTGGCTGACAATAACAGCACACCGTTCCTCAAGCTTTATCTCTAAACACCCAAAACGGTCTGTGTTCACACTTTTAAAACCAGCATGGCCGCATGTGTCTGTGGCTGCACTCGACTCCTCCAGTTGTCACAAACGCAGCTGTGTGGTGGCACCAACCTTTCTGCGCTCGACAGCTTTCCGTGGTGAGAATGATGAGAATCGACAGGACGAGAACCCCGGCCCCTGTCGGTCCCCTGCCCACCATTACCGCTCTGCCCATAGCAGCCTGCAGTCTGAATGCATACTGCTCGCTTCTGGACCGGCTGCACCGCTTCAACCTGTACCGAGGAAAATTAAAAACAAAAAGGAAAATCTACTGATCTTCAATTTTTTCGAGAGCGAGTTCCTCCTGAGGATGTCCTTTTATTCCTCGTTTCACAGTCCAGTGGTTGGCGACACTCTCACTATGGAGTGAACTGCTCCACACACACACACATACACTCACTCACACACATACACAGATCCAATCTGTGGAGCTCTACTTCCTCCACTCAGGCTCCTCCTCCCGATCTGGATCTGGGAGACCCGAGTCCCCCAAGTGGTCTGAATGATCCCAAATTTACCAACGACCAAAATTGGTGAAGCAGGCAAGTGCATCGTGGCCCAAGATCCTCAGGGGCCCCAAAAGCCCCAGGTTTACTTTATATCAGTAATTTGAACCAGTAGTCATGTGAGTCTTATGGCTGTGGTTTTGTAGAGGGGCAATATCTCAAAGTTACATTTTTTAGTTTTATTGCTTTAGGACTGTTATTAATTTAGTTTATACTGTATATATTTCTAAATACAGTGCATTTTATTTAAAGTAATTAATACAGAGAAAACCAGGTGTAAAGTATAATTATTCCAGCATAGGAGTACTATGGGGCTGTAACTTAATTTAAACTTAATTTATAACACTTTTATAACACTAATTATTACAGTTTGCTACTTTTACATTTAAAAAAAAAAAAGAAAGGTCAGTGTGTCAGTGTTCTGGTACCAGAGTTGATCCTGACATATAGGCTATATGTATATGAGGTACTGCTTTAGTGCATTCTGGATGTGAGATTAGCTGTTGTGCTGAGCTGCATGTTGGTGAGTGAAGAGTTTTAAAAATGTGAACTCAGTATATGTAAATTTCAGTTATCATTTAATAATTTATAATTGATTAATCATTTAAACAATTCTCCAAAGGGCAAAATGTCATCTTGTTTTGTTCAACCAGCTGTCCAAAACCCAGCAATATTCAGTTTAGCATCACACATATGGGAAAATTAACAAATATTTTTACAAAAAGATTAACCCATTGTGAAAATTGCTGTTTTTATTTCACAACTCTTTGCACGGTCAGAACGAAGCAACAGGAAAAGCAATAGCAACATGATTTTTTCATCATGTTGGTGGGAAGCTTGAGCTGGAATATTGTTACGTAATTGATGAGTGATTATTATCATACACCTCATAAACCTCAAAGCTAAACCACCACTTCTTTCTCTATTCATACTGCCTTTCATTTCAGGTTCTACCAGAAGTGTGATATTATACAATTAATTCAGCTACACAGTTTATACAGTGTTAACTGATCCATTCATAATGTCGTTTCCATGCTTGTCTTATGCAGCATTTGTAAAGTATAATAACATAGACACACCTTCCTTTACAGTTGCTCAGTTACAGCTGGCACACTGCACTTCCATTAATACTTGCCTTCTTTTGCACTTTGCACCAGACTTTATTCAATTAATTGTAAATCAATTAGATGTATTCACAGATATGTTTTTATTCATGGATTTGTTTGTGTATTTGCAGATCCGTTTTATATTTGCAAGATATTTTTTGTGAGTTTAAAAATGTATTTTTTGTATTTGTGGAAGATCACACATTTACACTCTGATTGTCAATCTGTTCACACAAATAATATTGAGACAAATCTACCTCCATACCTGTCTCTCTGCCTCACATCTCATTTCCTCATCTCTCCTTCATCCTTTTCCTCCCTTTCTCTTCAAATCCAGACTTCCTCTTCTGTCCTCTTCTCACCCATTCTCCACTCTTTTCCTGGTTCTTGATCACATATTTTCCTCCTCTCTCCTCCTAACTTTAGCTTTTCACTCCTTTCTCACTCTCCTCATCATCTCTTCACCTATTCCTGCTTCCTCTCCTGGTCCACAGGTTGTCCTGTCCTTTCCCCTTGCTCTTCCCTCATGGCTCACCAAAATGAAACCATCAGGTGTTTTGTGTCAACCCCCAAATGCTCTGCAAGTACAGTAGTAAAAGAGCTCCACTGATTTACCGGTCCAGACAGAGAGTTTAAGTTAAATTAGAAATTTCATATAAGATTCTGGGCTTTTAGGAAAACATCCGGGGCTGGAGTCCTATAAGCCACCCCCTGCTACGCCTATGCTTTTGAGTGCTAAAAGTGCAATAATCTCACTTAAACAACAACATAGCAGGAAATAACTATTTTCTATGCAAAGATAAAGTGGAGTAATGGCATCCTGAGTCAAGTTCCTTCTGTATTTGTTGATATCTGTGTTTTGCTGTTCTTTATTATGGTATCCATGTGAGTGCATTTACAGTATGTGTGTATTAGTGCAAGTGAATCCCTCCTGTTAAACTGTTGGTCAAACTATATGTACACAGTGAACGCCCACATCCAAGATGGCACAGAGCAGTAGGCAGAGTTCAGGATCCTCCTCAATCAGAACATCCTCCACCGAAGAAGCCATGTCATCATCTAAACAGGGTTCACTACAGAAAGAGATAAACCCAGAGCACAGGCAGATTGGCAGACGACTCAAATCCCCATCGGTCGTTGGCCCGTGAAAGTATCCATAAAGTTGTGACAGGCTCCATCGGTGTCTTTACTAGTTCCGCGAATGTCCTTCGTGTAGCGGCCCCATGAAGCCAGTAAGTCCAAGGCTGAATTTAATTCCCAGTCCTACCTTGGAGCCAACACTGGCCTCGCTTTACCAAGATGGAGAACACTGAGCAGCTAAGGGGCTCCAGCTCGACTCGGAACTGGCCTTTTTCTTCTCCTCCACATGTAAGTAATTAAATGGCTACACACAGTTACATGTCTGTTTTCACTAGTTACCAGCCGGTAGGTAATGATAATGTTAGCTAACTTGCTGTTATCCATAGTATGAACGTGTGAGGCAAAAATGTTGCTATCGCTAGCTAGCTTATTGCCGGCTTTGCTGTGGAGCATATCAAGGCAATGCTAGCTTTGGGCTAATGGTGGATGTTGCGTTGTTTTTTTTTTGTTGGCTTTCGTGCACAGAGGATGACTTTCTTCAATTGTGCTTCTTGTTGTGTGTTTAGTGGCCGCTTTCACCGGGCTGAGAGCATGAGGGGAGGGGATGGCGAAGGGGTTGAGGCGGAACGGAAGTCGGAGGTATTGTCGAGGAAGCATTTGTTTTGGTCTGAGATGCTGGTGGTCTATCGTGACATCTAGTGGCAGTGATGGTCGTTTGCAGAAACTTTAATAAATCATATTTTAAAATGTATTTCCCCTATAATGTAGACGTGTAAAAGTATTAAGCCCCACGAAAAATAAGTACAGTGTATGAGGGAATGTGCACTGCTGCTTTCCATGTCCGATGAATAACAGCAGAAACATCAGCCTAACTATTGTGTTGTTAGTCAATCACTGGGACTTGGACTGAGCTAATAAACCGCCCACCCTTTATTACGCCATTAATGTGTTGTCTGTTCATCCAAATCTGGCACAAGAGACTATATGTGCTGGGATGTTAGAAAGGTGGTCCAATACAGAGTTATTAAAGTGAGACTGTACAGAAACTGGGTGGCACACACATCATATGTCCAAGACCAACCAAGCAATGTGAAGAGACTTAAGAAAATATCCACTTGTTATTGTTTTACAATACACCCTAACTTGGCAAAGAGCTTGGATGTGATGCAACTGTCAAGAGTAACCAATAGTAACATGTAGCAACAAACACAGTTTTTAGCCTGTAGCCTATGAGTAATAAGTCGAATGATTCTGATTTTTTTAAGTCTGGATGGATGGCCCAGTGTGTGTGTGTGTGTGTGTGTGTGTGTGTGTGTGTGTGTGTGTGTGTGTGTGTGTGTGTGAGAGAGAGAGAGAGAGAGAGACTGTGTGTGCACATACAGTATCTGTGTGCAGACTGTAGGCAGATGTCCATGAGGGTGTAAGAAAGTGTAATGTTTAGACAAGGAGCCAAATATTCACTCATGCTTAAATTGTCCACTTCTACACAACCCTCGCCTCCCTTTTTTTAGTTTTTACATTTTCTATCTGTATTTCTATGACACATTTGCACAAGGGGAATTCCAATATATTCAAAGTGGCAGGCGTATCAAGATGGGACATTCTTACAAATTTCCCTAAAATCCAATATACTATAAGCAGTTTTCAAAAGATAAATACATGTTCAGCCTAATTCAACCCAGTGGAATATCCCTGCAGAAAATATTAGATTAAATTTCTAAAGATAGTTTTTTTTTTGTTTGTTTGTTTTTTTAAACTATCTTTAGAAACATAATACAACCCATGAGTTTGGGTGACATTTTCCCTTAAAATGTTTGTTGTTGTTTTTTTATTATTATAAAAACCAAGTATGTAGATTTGATGACCTCTCACTTTGCTGCAAACTGGTGACAAAACACAAAAATGACCATAAAACATGGTTATTACATCAAATATGGTCATATTTCACGTGATATCATGTGATATGGGCTATACATGAGTAAATATACTCAGTAGCCAGTACATTATATTGAGAGGATCCAAATGGACTATGGACACCTCCCACATGAAAATCCATTGCAATTAACCATGTTTTACTGTTGTGCTGTTAGTCATGTTTTTTTGTTTTTTTTTAATTGTTCCCAAACTATAGTTTATTCAGCATGTTTCTCAACAAATATTCAACATTTTAAGCGCCTAGGAAGTAGTTATTTATTGCATGGCTACTCTATGATATTGCATTAAATTGTTCATAAAACTATGTCCAACTCTTGGAATAAATGACATAATTTTCAGCCCGGGAAGTTTTGCCTGTACAATGACTTGTCTTTGTATTGATCATATGCTGCCTTGAGACTGTTTAGCATGTGATTTATTTTACAGGAAGTAAAAACCTCATGTCAAAGATCTACTATCTTGGCAACAACATCCAGATATGTATTATTATAGATTTTCTTTTGGCTTGGAGCCACACTAGTGATTTCTGAACTGGTCAATTTTGTGATACTCGCTAAAGCATTCATATTTTTAAGCAGCTGTCATTATAAAGACAGGTAAACTGTTACAGCGAGGACCCCTGCTGGAAAGCTGCACATTTTGTTAGAGAGGTTGACCAGACTCAAACCACTGAATTGAGACTGTGCCACTCAGTGGTCACAAAGTCTCATGACAAGTTGGCAACAGCTGGCCATTTGTCTCACAGTGCTTATTTTATATGATATTGATGGTTAGTTGGTAATGTCTGTACCTGCTTCTCCAGGTGTGGGCAACAATCAGCTCAGGAACAAATACAGGAAATAATAGGTACAACCAAACTTTCCTGCACTTTTGGTAACAACAAAAAACACCAGTAAAGGTCCTGCATAAGTAAAGTCCTACGTAAGTAAAAGGATAGAAGTAAAATCAGCTAAATATACTCAAATTATCCTTAAGTAAAAGAATTTGTTCATAAGGGGTCACAAGTAAAAAAAACTGTTTAGCTATAGCACAGTGTTATAATTTATAAAATTGTTAAATATGTTTTTATAAAATCAGAAAAGAAACTAGTAACTTTACCTGTCAGTAAATGTAGGGCCAAGAGAATTAAAAAAACTAAATTATTTCTGAAATGTAGTAGGGTAGATGTATGAAACTTAAATTCTCAAGTTAGATACAAGCACCTTAAAACCAAAAAGTTGCACTCCACCACTGACTTAAGATATCGATCTGCCCGCACCCACTACGCTACTCAGAGTCTATCATCAGTGCAAACTCTTGAAGTTGCATTTGAACTTCTTGATGATGTCTTTGTGGAACTAAATAAATGTTGCTATTTGATGTATCCAGATCATTTAATAACAAAATTACTGCCCACTGACAGGGTAACAGGATAGCAGTCATAAAAGCAGTGCAATTAAATCTTTCAAGAGTAGATGACATCTATATTCCTCAATTCTCTCCTAAATGGAAATGGGCAAATACGACCTTTGAAGGACGTAAACGAGGGAGCAGACTGCACAAGGTTATAAATGATATTGACCTGTTGTTGTGGGAAATTAATGGAATTTCCTGCGAACGTTTGAAGTCTCAGCATGTAGCTGTTCTTGACCGGTCAGCTCGAGAAGGTCAACAGATGCAGGGGAAACCTGATTGGTATTCTAACACACTCAGCTGCAAAGTGCATTGGACTTCAAAGAATTCATCCAAGGTCCTGACAGTGACCACAGGGTCAAGCGTTTCCATGGTGACTCCAAATGAATAAAGGAAGGACTCTCACTGGTTTACATTAGACCTATATATTGAATCCAAATAAGTGCCCTCAAGACTGGACAGTGTGGATGTACAGCATTTTCACACAATCAGAAATTAAGAATTTTAATGTATTAATGTATTAAATGTAATTTCATTCAACGTGTTGCTATGACAACTTTGTTGCAGTTCTTACAAGTCATTGTATTGCTGGCAGTAAAATCCGTGCACTAAATAATATCTCCACTGGGAGTCAGTATAGGGTTCAGACAAGTGCAAACCAATCACCATGGAAATCCTTCTATGCCCTCTCATTGATTAAAAAGCATCACATAGCCTTCAGCTGTCTCAACTGAAATGTGTTTCTAATATGTGCAAAATAGCCACTGGTTCTGAGTGAGACTCTGCATGGATTTAGGCAAAGACAAGCAGACAGTTACTTGGCCAAAGTATCCTCCTAATTTCTTTCTTTTCTTTTTTCTTTTTTTTTTCATTTCTTTGGTCAAGTAAGTTTGAAGAGATTGCTATTTACAGGTTAACTTCAGAGCCTCTTGGATGTTAGGCGATTGATGTTGTCTTGTTTGAGTTTGGGAAATTTGGGGAGATTGTGGCTGTGGGTTTGTGTCTGGTTTGAATTTGTGTTAATTTGAGGGTTTGTAGTTGTGTGTTTGTAGTTTTTGGAGTTATTGCTCCAGGAAAATTGACTTAACTGTGTTCAACAAATACAGTGTATAAAAAAATAAAAACCATGCATATGTGTGTACAGAGGTTTTAAGTCATTTATTTGGCCATGTTAATTGCAGGATATTTCAGGGTTACAGGTTAGGTTAAAAGCAACATTTCTTTGGTCATAAATCATTAGAAGTTAGCTCAGGGTCTAGTTTTAGTCTACTAAGACAAGTATACGGACAGCATGTGAACAAACGTGTGTGTGTGTGTGTGTGTGTGTGTGTGTGTGTGTGTGTGTGGTAACTACAAGTAAGACTGCATTTAAATTAAATTTTACGTGAGATACTCGTAGATTCCAATAGGACCTACACCTGAGATAATATTAAGTCTTTTAAGGCAGTAGAAGTAGGCTCAGGGTTAAAGATGAAGGATATTGCCTAGTTTGAATTTGGGTTATGTAGTGTATGTTATTTGGGATGTTTACAGTTTGACGTGAACTTTTTGGTTGTTAGACAAATGTGCATGTGAACACTATGTGAGCATGCATGTGTACAGACATGTAATGTCACAAAGTATATATATGCAAGTATTGCACCTTGGTCCAATTTGCGGCACTTGTACTTTGCTCTTTGTGAACTTGTGGATATGAAAATCACATATCTTGCAAAGCATACTATACATTTAAAGGACCAATGTGTAGGAATTAGTGGCATCTAGAGGTGAGGTTGCAGATTGTAACCAACTGAATACCCCTCCCCTCACCCTCCCTTTCCAAGCTTGTAGGAGAAACTCTGGTGGCCTTTAGGTATCATAAAAATGCAAAAGGCTGTGCTTAAAGCCAGTATTTGATTTGTCCTTTCTGGGCTCTATGGATAAGGACCCACTCACTATGTAGATATTCAGGGCTCAATAATGCAAACACAACCATTCTTAGTTTTGGGTGATTTTATAAAATGAAAACATAATTATGAATATTATATTCGATTTCTGCCAACAGATCCTTGGTCCTTTTTCACACAGAACAAAGTGCAGGGGGAGATGTAAGCTAGACCAATGATACATAACATCCTTGATAATCAGATCAGAAGTCTTTAAAAACCATTTGTGTGATATTGTATAGCTGCATTGCACACCTGTGTTTCAACTGATTAATATATTTGATCTAAATGATTATTGTCCTCGCTTAGATTTATGTTCAACTTACTGAGTATGTGTGTGTGTTTCAGTGAGTGACTGAATCAGCAAGTGTTTTCATGCATGTGTACCTCTGTTAGTGTGCAAGTGTCTGAGTGTATAAATGAGTGCTGTGAGTTATGTGTCGTCCTCCATCCGTCATTATAAATGTTGGGCAGAGGAACAGTACAGTTTAAGTGTCTAAGGGTCTGTGGTTGTCTGTGGTTTTAGAAATGTGGAAGGAAATGTGGATTTCTAGCTGCCGGGTTTTTCCATATTTTTTGTTCCATTAAATAAACACGTGTGACTTGATGAGTTGGTCTCAGTATCCTCCCCATGGCCTTAAGGGAGATCGTGGCTGGTGGTCCACCGCTGTACAACCATTAACCACATTGTCTGTTCACACCACAGCACCCTCCAGTGGGACAGTCGACATACATCACATATTCAGCTTCCTACATACCTCCCCACACAAATAGACAGTTTATGGAAGACATACCCACAGCGGTAATCAGACCCGGTGCACAGATGGTTGTCTTTTAACCTGGAGAATTTCCTTTAGTTTTCTAAATAATCAGAAAACCACAGCACCCTCCAAACCAGAGGTGAATGTAAATGATGGGTGTCATTTTGCCTCAACTAGGATCCCATCTTCACTGGGAATACATATTAATAAACAACTGAACAAGGAGCTCATTCAACATTATGTGCATACACAAATACACTGCAAAAAACAAAAGAGACATTATAGAATATTAAAAGATGTACTGAAATGGTGTAATAAGAAACCACTGATAGAAAGCATGTTAAGAACAACAATATATCATGTTTAGTGATCTTCCACTGCTTATTTGCACTAACTGGGACTCCAGTATCAGAATCCTGTGCTCAGTATGCCCACCATCCATTTTGACTTCCCTGCAGCTATAACCTCTTGCAATTAAAAAAACTTTAATTCTACTGTAACTAGTTTGCTCATCAATTTTAACTCGGTCCAGGTTTTATATGACATACATAAACTATGAGATATAAAGAGGGTGGTTATTAGATCATACATTTAGATTGGAGGATTTGATATCGCTTGACATCTTTTACATTTTGAGGTTGAATTGCGCCAAGGAGACCTTTACAAGACAATTTTATAAGATGATGCTTTCAATGGCTCAAAATCTGGGGCTATCCCTTTTCTGAGTTGTTTGTACCTTCCTGTCAGTTTATACTTACAATAAGACAAACTTATATTTATCTCAGACAACTGTTTATAAGTCTTAAGTTCAATTAAAGACTGTCAGTTCCACTATGACAAACCTCTAATCACTGAGTGGGCCAAACATATTTTTTCCATTTTAAAGAGAGACACCATCCTTTAGTTATTTCCAAATCTGTTTTATCCCTTTCAGGCTTTCACTGGAGCATATTCACATCACATATATCTACACATCTTGTGTAGGTTTAACCTACATATGTTTCTGTAGTATATTTAATATAATGGTGTACATTCACTAAATGTGCCAATCAGCTGTCAAAAAAGAAAAATTAGGATGTGGTAGACAAAGGTGATGAGAGATCGCTGGACCATCTTCTATAAACTTTACAGGCCTCACACATGCAAGTATGTAGTGATGACATCCACAAAACTCAACATCACATGGATGGCCCTTTTCTCGTTTATATAAATGAGATCAAATGAATTCTGCTGTAAAAATGAATGAACCATTTGTTGAACGATGCAGTACTCTGGATTTGCACAGTAATTGTTTCAGTCATTTATTGAGCAAAAATCCCATTCTCTGGATTCAAATGTGATGATTGATGCTTTTCTTTGGTGTGGATTACTGTAAATTAAATACTTTCAGACTTTATCTGTGACACCTTGTACTCAGGGAAATTGTGACGCGCATTTCAAACTATTTTTTGACATTTTATAGTACAAATGATTAGTTGATAAATCAAAGAAGTAAGAGATTATAAATACATAAATAGATTAATTGATGATGAAAACCCGCAGACTGAAAAATAGAAACTCCCTGTACATAGAAATAAATGCTTTTTGATATATATCAGTTTTGATTGTTTATAACATTGTGAAAGAGAGGTGTTGATTCAGCTTTATATTAGTCTGTAGTTAGTGGTGTTATGATGGATAATATTACAGTGTGCACATGTTTTTGTTTTTCTCATCTCTCAGTGTTCACTAACGTACAGATTTACAGTATGTGATTGAGGTATTTTAATGTAAGAGTTTTATAAGCTATGGTTCTTGTTTTGATCTGTGACAAAATTTCAGTTTGAATCTTCTAGAACTGGGACAGAGTTTTAACTGTGGTTTTTCTGCCTTGAAAAGTGTTTGGCAATATCGAGTTTTGGTTCAAGGCCCAGAGCTTTTCTTGTGGCTGAAATATTTGGACCTGAGCTGCATGGACTAGCTCTCTCTGACTGCCCAGGATCCATTCTTGGCTTTCAGGACACATTCCTTGTCCAGGTGCTGTGTATTTTCTTTTTCATTCTGCATGAGCACCTCGTGTAAACTTTTCCAGGCCAATTCATTTATTATTCAAACACACAATAAAAGGTTTCATCTTTCTGGCAGCCAGCCCTAGACTTCATGTTTTTTAAGATATTCTGGTCTAACCATCAACTCTGCCCATTGAGTCGGCTTCAGAGGAAGAATGGAGGACATCCGTTAGGGGGAAAATTAATTTCTTAACCCAAATAGTAAAAAACAGTTTTCCAGCAGGCCATACATCATTCAAGGCAGTTTAGTTTGTTACGGTACCAGTTCAAAGGTCAACTTGTAGGAGGTCCGTCTGTCCATTCTCAGCTCCCTTGTGCTGTGTATAGAAGATGTTTGCATATGTGTTATGTGTGTTTCAGGGCGGCTCCACATTGTTTACAATATAGGTTTTATTGTGGGGTCTCCCAAGTAGTAACTTGCAGCCCAAGAATACATCAGTGATTGACAGAGAATGACGAGAGAGAGGGAAGTCAGACAGTAGGCTACTGCTCCTATGGAGTTACAATATACAGTGATGCTCATAACTCGCCCCTCATTTATCTCTAAAATGAAGATACTAGTAGTGTAAGGAATGGAGTGGTAAAGTGGTAGGACTTGTTTTGGTTGACACAGATGTGTGAGCTCTACACACGTTGATTGGCCTGGCACCAATTCACATTTGCAAATGGGTCCTGAACCCCTCGGCTCATTTTTGATTTCCATGTTGCATTACCTATATACTCACCGGATGGAAGTCATTTGAATCATTTTTAGTTGAGGTAACATGTCGTCAAGGATTGCAGGGGATCTTTTAATGTGACTTATTTAAATTTGGACATTACCTGAGTTGCTGTATTCCTATTCATCTGGTCTAATTTGGTGTCTCCAAGCTAAAGAAAACACTGTAGGTAACCTAAAACAGGTCTAATTTTGTCCAGTTTGCTCTCTGATCCTTTTCTGCGGTAAACTTGGGCAATATCTCATCTGTATGAATGTAGTGACTGTAGGGGTGGTTTGGCTTTGGTGGTGAATTTTCACTCCAGCGAAGCGAACAGTTACAACAGTTTACAAAACCTGAGAACTAGAGAGGCTTTTTGGCATACACATCAACACAGTTGGGCTTGGTTTGGTTTTCTCAAAACCTCTTTGTTTTAGTATGATATCCAGCTCCTGCCAAAGATTTCAGTTACTCTCAAACTGATTTTGCCTCGTGCCCATCTTGACATGCGCTTAACTGATATTGCTTAAGGTGTTTGGGGAAAAAAGATGATTCAGTGGACTTAACAAATATAGCGTTAAAGGTTTTGTAAAGACACAGAGGAACAGTGGGCTATGCCATTACATACTGGATCTTTGAATAAATCTTAATCTTTAGTCACTGGCTATTCAACAGAGATTTAATTTGAGAAGTAGTAGGATTAGAAATAGAATATCAACTATGACAGATACTCCATCCTCCATCTTGTTGTTAAGATCTTAGCTGTTTGTATTGATTGATTATTGTAATGTTGTGCTTTATCTATCAGTACACCTGAGACCTGACAGTTTTTTCTCATTTGCCCATCATTATTCCCTGAAGCCCAAAGTAGTAGTATTTTAATTACTTTCTTTCTGACCACCACTCAAGAACCCAAATATGTTGAGTTTCCTATAATATAAAACTGGTAGCAAATACTCACAATTGAGAGGCTGGTAACAGAATCCCAGGTACCAGGAATCTTTTGCTTAAAAAATACATTATATTACATACAATTAAACAAATATCAAAAATATTAGCATTTACTTTTTCAGTCAACGAACCTGGTATCTGGGTGCCTGGGGAAATAATGAAAGTACCATGTATAGTGAGGGTCAGTAGGGGTCCAACAATATATTTTTGGCCCAAGGCTTCCTAGGATGTTGATCTGGCCATCTGGTCACTTGACTGAATTTGTTTGGATTGCTTCATTTTCTATTGTTTGTGTGTTCTACTGATGTTTATTTGCAATTTCCATTTGGGATTAATAAAGTACTCTACTCTATCCACTACTACTGCTGTTACAACTCTAACTATAAGTTAACTATATGTTAGTTTATTGCAGTTTTAAACCTAGGGCAATAATACCAAACAAATGCCAACTAACACTCTGTAGGTGCATGAGAAGTATAATTCATCTGAGATAGTTCATACATGGACCTCTGTATATATAATTTGCAGATAATGTCATGTAATTATCTTTAAACTCCAGGAGAATCCTTTTCCTTGATTGAAGAACTGACCCATGTCATAAAATACATGGTATGTCAAGTTTATGTGGGTGAAATTGTTCAAAAATTGAAACAAACCAAATGGCACAAATAAAGGTCACAGTTTTTAGAATAAATTTCAGAGCTGCATTTGTTTCAAGCATATTATACCTGGCATGCATGCATGCATGCCATGTCAGAGCCCTTGGTTTGACATTTAATGATGGCAACAGTCTGTGTAGTGTTAAATAACACAGGGTAGTGCAGTGGGCTGCCTAATATATGGGCCATTTGGGACTGTGGACTGTACATTAGCTGTTCTCCCCAGCTACGAGGAGTGCCAACATTTACAGTCATTATACAGATTATTTCAATGTGCGTTCAGTCACAAGGTAGACATTAAATAGTGCTTTTGTGTAAGCTGAGCACCGTTTGACACAAACCATGATGGGCGGATTGGTTTCAGAGCATAAAATGCATGAAATGAAGTGAAACAGGCTGTGAATTCACTTACTGTGTACTTATTGGTTGTATTGTTTGACATGGTACCATGGCAAAGAAAAGAGGAAGAAAAAACGTTAGGGAAGAGAACCTGCTCTGTCTATCCTGTTTTCTTGGATCTATCATTTTAGATTTAGCACTAGATTTGGCACTGAGTTAATCAGTGTCATCTTGTTTTCATTATTCATTAATAGTAATAAGACGTTTGTCTTCTTTTGAGTGCATCAAATGCATAAATATTTCATTTTCTTTAGGTACTGACCTCGCCCTCTTACAAATACTCTGTTTTCTGGCTGCACTGTTGCCAACGATCAACACTTAGGAGGCCTGGCAAACTGCAGAAGCAAGAGCTCTCTTGTCCCCATATGCTGCATCCCAGCATGCTATCTGTTTGTCCCAGGTCAACACTGAGTCCCATGAGCATTCCACACATACTAACACCTCACTGTAGATACTCTGCCCACAATGCCTTTCAGCAGGCACCTGTGTTTATAGCCCAATACCTTACCCTTTCACCTAGTGAGAAACATGTCTGTATTTTTTCTCTTCTAGTCTAGTTAAAAACAGCAGATAACGGTGAAGCAAGGCACTATGAGTGGAGTCAGCATCATAAGAAATATTTGTATGTTAGGATCAACCTCAGTGTATGTGAGTGTGTGCTGCAGCATGTTTACAATACTGTAACATGCATGTGGGAATATACAATTTGTGTGAAGCTCCATCTCTGATATCTGTTAAATAGCAAGCCAGGATAGTCATTTAACCTCTGACCTTTCAGCACCTAAATTCTGCAGTGCCTGTGTGTGGTCACATCCTGCTGTTTGCCCTGTGCTCTGACAACATGCATTCACCCCGACCGTCCTGCTCATTCTTTAGCTCATTGTTGCGATTACTATCAAGCTATGGAAAGGAATATTCCATATAACACAACTCTCCAGAGCCACAGAGCACTGTCATTAGTTACAGGCCTTAGTTAAAGGAATAGTTTAGACATTTTGGGAAATACACTTATTTGCTCACTAGCATACACATTATATTGTATCTTGTTTGTTTAATCCATACAAAGACCTAAATGATTTAAGTTTTTTAATTTTATGGGTGATTTTGTGCAGCAGGGTGAGGTACCTTACAGGTGTGTCCACCCATAGCCTGAGAATAAGTTAGCAAGGTAGCAAATAGGGTCTGTTTTTTTTTTGTTTTTTTGCACTTCCATGAAGTTGGAAGAAATTAAGAGACAGAGTCAAGCTCTAAAAATGCATGATAATACACTTCTCTGCCAGGTCTCCAAGCCCAGTCCAAGCTAACCCTGATGACATCACCATTGTGACTCTCTTCAGGCTAATGTTTCAACCAGACTAAGAGAAGCGTCAACATCTCCAACAACTGCCTGCTTAGGGTGGCTCCATCATCTTGTCAGGCAAGTACAGTTTATTACTGGCTTCTGTGGTTGTGGAAGTTGTATTTCATAGAAAGAAAGGTTGCTGCAGGGGCTGTGTCTGACTGTAGTTTTATTTCAGTATTTCACAATAAAAATGTGACCGATTTAGGGTGTGATCGGCTGCTGTTCTGTGCCTTTCCGACGCTTCCAGGTCTCTTATCATTATTTAGCCGAGGGATGTGTTGGATGGAAAATAAATGGGAGGTAGCGACTCTGCCTTGTTCGCTGTGTTCCGTCTGGCTTTACCAGTGACCACCAAATCAAGTAGCATGGTTGGGGTTTGAGAGGGTCTGTTAATCCTTGCAGAGTATGTGGGATTTATACACAGCATGACAGGAAGTGTTGCCTGGGAGGGTCATCTCAGAGGTGGAACATCCTCTTGCCTTAGACAAAGTGAGAGACGTACTTGCAAATAGTACATAAATCAGAGTGTCATTTGGAGGAGTTGAAATCAACCATCATCTGTACACATTGTGCATGTATTGGCACAAAGCTATGAAGACTATTAATCACGCCAAGGCAAATATAAAATGTTGACTTGTGCTGTCTATTTGTGTGTGTGTGTGTGTGCCCATGTCTGATTGATTATTTTCAGTATTTAAAGCACATTTTTAAAGGTGAGTGAATAAATGAATCTATATTTAATGCAGAATTTAAAAGTATTAGATGATTCAGTCAATCAGTTATTTACAAACAAACACATCAGAGGAGAAGACAGGACAACCAGAGGACAGGAAAACAAAGCAGATCTGTAACACCTCTTCACTTTTTCTGTCCATGTCTGACCTTGTACTAAAAAACTTTATGCCCCATACCCCCCTGTAAATATGTATATCTGTCACTAATGTGTTTCACCCACTCGCCTAAAATCTGACCAGTAAATCAAACGTGAAGAATCTACAGACTGCCTGTCTCCCTCTGATATGCCTCACAGTATACCGCTCATATCATTCATTCTGTTTGCCGGGTTGTGGATGCAGGTGTCTAGGAACGAGGCAGTCGTACCACAGTGTGATGAGGGAGTATGGGGGGGTTCTGTACATATGTGTGACTGTAGGCTGTTTTGGATTATCTAGTAGGTGTGACTTTAGATTCCCATAAAGATTTCCTCCACTAACAAAACCTGTGCACAAGGCCCATGCTCACAACAGCAGAAACATATTTTGGGAAATATGCTTGTTTACTTTTTTACCCCAAGTGAGATGAGAAAGGGTGTCCAGGTGATTTGATAACTCAAGCCAGTTGACTTGCTCATGTGAGGGTTAAAAAATACATCCAGGGTCAAAATAGTTTTGTATCTCTTACATTTACATCTCGTTATCTTGAACATAGATTTTGGCTGATGTGAGGCATCTACATTTTAATGTATTTTAGCCACTTCTGTATTATTTGGTGATGCATATTGGAGTTTTAAGAAAAGTCTGACTCTCCCAGCAATAAGTACCATATTCGCCAAAATATAAGCTTACTGATCCTTTTACTTCACATTTTTGGAAAGAAATTAATTCACCAGAAATCTTTTTTCGTCATGGCAACTTTTTTGAGTAGTGAGGAGTGCAAGAGACTACAATTAGAAATTCATTAATTACATTACAGTAACTAATCCCAGTAACGCTGGCTTGTTCACTGTCTTAACAGGAGTTTGATGGAGGGTTGATGTCAGTTTGGTCTGTATGTTTTAATGGGCAGACTGGTCCAGGAAACTATTGAAGTGCAGCGTCTGAACCAAAAGCGGAGAGATGCAACTCCAAAGTTGTCGTATTTAAATCGTGTGTGTTGGTCAGCTGATGTGGAAAGTTTTAGCCACAGGTACATTTTTTAGAGGTTAGCAGCTGGATAGTCAGTAAACCCCCCCCCCAAACTGTGTGACTCTCTACTTCCTGCTACAATCTCTCTCTATTTCTTTCTACATGCTTTGAATACAAAAAATGCAGCGTGTGGATACTGAGGATGCTTAATGGAAGTGCCAACTTCTCTGTGACACAGTCATAGCCTGGACTGTTATTAATATTTCAATTGTCTTACATTTACATTTCTGTTTTATGTGCATCTTTAGAAACAAGATAATGTGGAAATTAATCAGTTTAGGCACACATGTGAAATTGGCATAAATCTGCTCATCTCCCCCTCGGATAGAAAGCAAATAAGTGTATTTCCCAAAATGTGAACTATTTTGTCAAAATATACAGATCACAGACATCACTCATGCTCACATTCCTCTCAGACAAAGATACATCTGACAAAGATGATTCAGCTCTGTTTGTTTTTGATGTCCTGTTATATATTTCATTTGGATAAACTGCTGTTTTTACAAGGGTCCATGAGAAAGAGAGAGCCTTTTGAATCAGACTCGACCAAGCCACCTCATACCTTGTAAACCCTGTACCCGTCTCTCTTGGTGCAGTGATGTCATCATTGGACAGCCCCGGGTGAGAGACAGGAATGTTACAGCCTGTCGATTGAGGCAAAGGATTGTGGGCTGGCTGCTGTGTATGCATGTTTTTTAACATGTGGTATGAAGAGAGACTGTGCATGTGTACGTCTCTAGTATGTGCATGTATAGGGGGCTTTGCTGCGACACTGCTGTGTGAAGACTTGTCTAGGTACAACCAGCTGTGAGCGGGGGAGTGTGTGGACCGCCTGTACATTCACAGCAAACTCACAAAGCTAAATAAACACACCACTCACTTAGAGACGCAGATACATGTACAGTACAGTAGGATGAATACGCAACTGTAGCCACAGGATTTGTTGCTGGTTCCCTGGGTAGACAGAGTGGAGACTGTGGTGTTTAGGGTCATAATGACTGGTCATGGTGGTTGGGCCCGAACCATGGGAGCCCCCTGTGAGGAATACATTACACATTTAGTTCCACTTCGGGAGAAAATTAGCTTAAATGTGTGATCCAGCAGTTTGTGTTGTCCAAATCCAAACCAATCCAAAATCTGTACAAATATTGTATGTATGACAAATGGCTGATAATTTTGAGATAAAGTAAAGGCTGTGGGATTTTGACTTTACTGGAACGCCTCACTTTTTAAAACCCCACAGTGTGCATCTGTTTCATTGGGTGGAGGTCTGTGAGAGAGGGAGGTGGCAGTACAAGTCCTGGGAGCCCCACTGTGTGAGCAACAAGGTTATTTTCTTAAAAAACTGAATAACAAACCTCTGGCCTTGTTGGTGGTGAGAGGGGTATTTTTGAAGTGACACAGGGGACTCTTAAACCCAATGATTTATGACTAGACCTGTGGTAGGGGGGCAAGGAATGAAAAGTACCCACCCTGAGTGTAGCAGGTGTGGGGTGAAAGCTGCAACACTGATGAAGCCAATGATGAAGAGAGGGCAGGACTAAACTAACCTGAAGGCAGCTGTAGACCTACAGTAAATCTGTTAGCAAGCCTCCTGTGAAGGAAAATATGAAGATTTACATTGATTTTACTACATCAAATAAACAGTTCTGTGGATGGTAGATAGAAAACAACAAATACTATAAACTGCTATGATATTCAGCCGTAGGGAAAACCTTCATCTGATCATGACTGTTTTTTATTTGGTCTGTTTTCACCTAAAAGTCTCAAAAAAAGTGCAAAAAATTCCAATCCAGTGAGATTATTTCAGCCTTTAAAACTGAAGAAATTAGCATTGGTATCTTAAGACATAATATGGCAAATTCTGGTGTTAGCATTATGAAAAATGACCCTTGATTCTTGAAAATTCTTGAAGGAATTTGATTTGTGCTAGATACTGGTAAAACTCATCTGGTACCTACTTGTTTATTTATTTTTCACTCATTTTAGGAAAACAAGGTTTTGGTATGAGACTACAGCTATGCTATACTAATGTCAACACTGTTTACCATGTTCACCATCTACAGTATTAGTATGCTAAAATTTTCCGATAAGCTGATTAACACGACGAGCAGCCGAGGCTGATGGGAACATTTGCGATAAACCAAACTACTGGTTCATTTGAAATTTTGACCAAATTGTGGCAATAGAGGAAAAGTCAAAGGATCACCAAAGTCATTCGGATGAATGCTTTGGTGACCGCAAAATCCTGAACCAAACTTCATGGCAACCCATCCAATAGTTGTGGAGATATTTCAGCATGAGCCAAAGCGGTGGACCGGCCAATAGATTGACATTGCCCGTAGAGCCATGGTGCCAGAGTGACTCTCCTCCTGACATGAGTCTTTTTGGTTTACCACCTCCATTGTCCATGTGTAGGGTTAGTTCAGTGTGACATACGGGGTCAGAGAAGGAAGGTCAAGGTTCACTGTTCTGGGCACTGGGGCAAAAGTTCAAAATAGTAAAAGTCTAAAAAGAAAGAAGCTGATCACACACTTGTTGAAAAGCATTGTAGGTATAACCCTGATTTACTTGTTGTCTGCTGAAAGAGTCCCCCAGCAGCTGGATGCCCCTGGGTGACATCATGAAGAGGTAAATATTAACTCAGTGTGAGATCAGAATCTGGCAACGGGGACATAAATATTTTCAGACTATATTTAGGAAATTACCCAGTATGGAGATGATTTTGTTTAAATAAAGGAAAACAGCAGTTTGATTACTGACAAGGAAGGTATTATGAAGATTGGCATTCCCATGTTGATGGCACTGATTGATTAACAAATCACTAGTATTTTTGGGTGCTTTCCAGCAGAGCTAAATTCCACAGCTCTCTGTCCCTACGGGTGAGGTGACATGGACACTTTCAGATGTTTACTTTTGTTTGCACTGCAAATTCCAAGATTGCCTCATGGTGAAGAGGGACAGAGTAAGGAATGTGGACGACTTACAAACTCAGATGCCGTAAACTCATCTGAAAATGTGACAGCACTATGGGACCGCAACTCAAACTCATCTTACACTGTTAAAAACAGATTCTTAACAGAGAGTTACTGTGGTGATGGGCTGATTGTCTCCGCTTTATGACTGTAAAATGTAAACTCAAAGCAGTGCAAATATTTAGAAATACATCTATAGTCGTCGTGCTGCACTGAAGCTTGCTGGGACCCCGTAGGCCTTTGGACAACATGCGCATTCATTCACAAAACACAAGCATGCACAGTTTGAGGAGCAGAGGTCATAGAAAATAGTGTGTGAAAGTTGGAGACCATGAGCAATAGATAGACAGTGATAAATGACAGACTGGGCACAGATTGCTCTGTAAGTTACAAATACTAATAAGAAAACTTCAGCACATTTCCCCACACTGACAAGCATACTACATCTTCTGCCTAAATGCCATTCTGTCTGCCATCTAACTGTTTGTACTATTAATACGTAGTATTTATAGTATGACCAAACAAGTGTTTTTTCTCAGCCTCTAAGTGGTGCGCCACTGGAACGCTTAGGCTAAAACACAAATACCTAGTGTAACTCTCATCAGGGGCTCTGGACAATGTCATGCATAATACGCATCATAAACTTTCTCAAGGCACAGAGGAGACGTGCCAGCTGGTGGGAAAACAAAGACACTCTATCTTATATACTGCATGCGATTCTTTGTTTGGATACGTGCAAACGAAATATGTTGTTAATCATGTATGTGTGTAGATTCTGGGTTATTCCCACTCACAATATGTCTAACACAGGAGCGAAGAGCTTCATGCGTCCGCCTGCTTCTCATGAAGACTCACTTGTGTTTCTAATCCCAAGACTGCAGCCATGTGCGACACTTTGGGGCGATGCAACAAGCTGAACAACATTTGAATTCTTATGGAGTCATGTGGTGAATGCCAGAGTATAATAGTAACTCGTTTTTAGCTCTGTTTTGGTCTCCACCAACTCCTTACCTGCTGAATGCTTCACTCTGTTCATCAGCTGGTTGCTTACTTTGTGTGGTTGCTGTTTGTAGCAGGACAGGTTGTGGACAGTGGGTTTATCAGAGCTTTTATTCTGAAAACAGCTGCCTGCTGCTGCTGGAAACAAGGTTAAAAAGGTTAACTCAGCAGAGTTGAAGAGACTGTATAATAGGATGATAATTATTTGTAGGTTCACTACTATAAGCAACTCCTTTCACATTACATACAGTAACTTCTTCCATTGTTAATATAAAAATAATGATTAATGCAGCTTTAATTTGTGGACCCTTTCTGGTAGAAGAACAAACTGAGGACTTTGCAGCATTGAAATAACAGCACTGAAGCAGTGCTCAGGACCTGCTTTCACATGCTGCAGCATACAGTACAACAGGTGCAGGCCGGATGGTGAGAGGCAGTTGTGAGGCCCATTGAGGCTTCATTAATGGAACAGGAAGAGATTTGAAGCACAAGGGCAAACACACACAACTCATTACCCCCTGGCTATCGTGTACCTTTCACACCGCAACTCAAAGTGTGTGCCTGTGTGCGTGTGTGTGGTGCATTCATTGCATTTATATGAGTTTTGTGTTTGAGTGGGCGGGTGGAAAACAATTACAAGCTATGCCCCTTAGAGATGAAAACTGCATTAGAGTATTTGGACTTTAGGTTGTACGTTACGTTACATTTACAAACACCGTAGCATTGAAGCTAACATGATGACTTTAAAATGATTACCTCATTAATGAAGGATGATTTCATTAGAGCGTTTTCACACAGATATAAGACAATACAATTTTATTAGTCTAATGTTTTTGGTTTGTCGTATAAACTCGACTCGAAGCAGTAAAAATGTTTGATCCTGCTGAGACCATCATTGAGGCTGACAGTCCTCAGCTACCATATGACGCCAAAGACTGGTAAGCTGACTAAGCTGACACCTGGCTGTTGGAGATACAGCAAGGCATCCACCCTTTTACGCCACTGTGTCACTTTGGAACTGCACGCATCCACTATCTCTCATACTCACGCACATTAAGCCACCCTTAACCACGACCCACGTCCAGGACACACTGCTGGCCTCTGTTCTGTAACTAAAATCCCAAGAGCAAAGAGTGCAGTGATTTACGCAAAGGAAATAAAACAGAAGACACAGACATCATAGCACAGGTACAATATTGTTCATACTATGTATAGTTAGGTGACAGGACGTCACAGTTACGAAGTTGTTGTACACAGGTGTCAAAACTGCCCTGGAAAGTATCCGTCGTCACAGACCAACAAAGAACCTCTGAGAGAAAGATTGTTTTCAGTCTGTGGCTGTGACTCAATGCTGCGTCTGAGTGCTCATCATACAGCTTTTCACCACGTTTAATTCTGACTAAAGTTTTCACCCTCTTGCTAAAATAGGTGTAAAAGCAAGAACGTTATTTTTCCCTCTGCTTTTAGACACATGCAGATGTTAAATTTACACTGGTGGTGATCCTCGCATGTTCGGGAAAAAAAATCATGGCAAAATAGACTTTTTGTATGTTTCAGCGGTAGAACAAGTGCTTAAATAATTTACTTAGAAAACTAAAGAAGTAATACCACAATGAAAAATTAAATACACTATTATTGTATATATTGTTCAAGTGTTGCATTCCCATTTGACGTAATTAATTTTAGGGTATTAGTATTAGAATTAAAATATAGTTAAGTATCAAAATGAAATGTACCAGAAAAATGAAAAGTTGTCACTTCAGAAAAATTTTAATTATTGATATATTAATGTATAATCTCTACTTTGATGCTGTATTGGTCAAGGTGGCACCAACTCTAATAACTCTATACTGTTAGATTTGTCTAACTGCAGCAAAGGATCATGTTTCCATAGTTTGTTGCCTATTTTTAAACCTTAATTGTTAGATTTTATAATGATTATATAATTATAATTATTAATAAATAATAATTATGTTATAAATTAAGTAAGCAAACTATTATATTTATATTATTACATATATATGTACTGTGGGACCGTAGCTGTCAGACAACTGTAATAATATAATATAATTTGGAGGAATAAAAGTAAAACTTACAAAAATGAATACTTGAGGTACCATTGTCACTTTCATAATACATATATTTAGTTACCTCTCCCCTCTGAGTAAAATTTTAATTGTACAAGTGCTATAATGTCTTTACATGCAATAGTTCACATGCGGTAAATATAGTCCCTGGAAATACTTAATTATGATCTCAGGTGTGTATATGTATGCATCCTTGGCAGTTTTAGATGTTTTTTTCCCAGGTGTGTGCCAGGACAGGTGATCTTGAACAACCAGCTCCAGTGTGTCTGTACTCAAACACAAGGTTAATGATTTATTCTGCTTTTTATTGCATTCAGTGGCCAGTATATCACAACATTAATGAGGGAAAAATTCCTCTTTATCATTGTCATCCACTGTGGGCGCTCAGCAGGGGGATGTGAGCATTTTTTGCCACTATAAATTATGGCATACCATTTTCGGGAGCTATATTTATTCTCAGTCAAGTCCCCATTCCTCCCTTCCTCTCTCTCTTCCTCTCTCTCTCCCACCCACCGGGGTGGCTCCACCTTCCAGCAGATATAAGCTGTGTCCACAAGGTGTGCGCCTGTTATGAGCACATATCCCAGGGTCCCCTCTGTGTGGTTTCTGTCTGCCTGCTATTCTGTCTGTTAGTCTGACTGCAGTGATTATTTCCCCATAAACGGCCACTCACAAAGGTAAGCACTGCTATATTCTCACAATATCAAGTGTTTCACAGGCATTTGATTTTAACCGATTATAGCAGTTCATTTGTGATTGATACAAGCATTTTCTTTTTCTTTTGCATGAAAGTTTTGTTTTATTGCCTTTAATGAGTTGTTTGAGCATTCTCTGACTTAGTTTCCAGTGTTGTTCATTACATACTAACCATCCAATAGATCTTCTAACAAGTAAACTTAGTCTGGTAATTTTGCAGGAATGCATAGTGAAATTATTTGAGTTTGACTGGTTGAATTGTTGATCACAGAGCGACTCAATACAGAATTCAAAATGCCCCCTTCCCCACTATTTTAACATGGTTCCAATTTCAGATTTGATCAACGTTTTAAACGAAAGCGCCAATATAGATATATCAATGAAAATAAATGTTAATTAATGTACATAATTCTTATTTCTAGTCCAAAATCATATGTGTGTTCTTCATAACAGAAATGAAATGAAGTGTCAGTGATAGCTGTTTTGGGCTGCTGTGGGATTTGATAGGCCTCACAAATCTGGCCTTTAGCTATGGAGTTAGCATCATCTCTGTACACCCTCGTCCTGCAGAGAACATGTCCACAGCAGCAGTGGGGTTTTATCAGGCAGCTGCATGTACAGCATCCCTATAGTTAAGCTGATTTCTCCGGGGCTTCAGAGAGCTTAAGTGTGTGCTGTACATCCCTCTGTGAGAGAAAGCCTCTGCTGAAGGCAAATATACATTCAAATGTTTTGTGTGCATGTGTATGAGCGTGTGCATGCAGAAAGCTGAAGCCAAACTGTCAGATGTATGTGACTGGGGCAAGACCAGCAGTTTGGTGAGAAGAGGCTACAGAGCAAACGCGGTCTTTGGCTCTGAGCAGCTCTGTCTCTCAGTCCTGATTTGCTTTATGATGCTCTTTCTCTGACAATGCTCCTCAGTTTGGGGCCTCATCCATCACAGCAACTTTTAAATGAGTCACTTGCTATAAGCTAAAATCTTCACCACTTGATTTTTAATCAGTACGACTCCTCTTGGTCATACTTTTAGGAGGAGTGTGCAACCTGAGGAATACATCAGAGGGCTCAAAAGCCTGAGAAAATGTAGGTTTTCAGGCCTGTTGCTGTGAGGCTGTAGCTGAGAGGTGATTTGTACTAGTTAGTAAAACATAAATGTTCATAAAGCAGTGTGGGTTTTCAGGACTGTTGCTGGCCATTCATATGATTCCATATCCATGCAACTCAATCCTTTTCCAGAAACTACAGTCCTTTAGTTGCATGTCCATGAATGAAAATTTTAATGAAATATTTTGATGCACTTTGGTTATGGGGATTGGCTGTTAGTATGTGGCATCAATGCATGTGGTATCTGCAAGTTTTATTGTAGTCTGACACATTACACAGCATAAAAATAAAATCTATTAAACAAGCCTTTTTTTCTATTGATTACAAATTCTTCCTTTCTCTCTCATTTCTGCACATTCCGTTTCTTTCTCTCTTCATACTGTAAAGTTGATGTATTGGACCTGCACTGACCTTAGATTGTGAGAAGTGTTACTACAAAAAAAGACCTTAGATATGGATGGTCCTGTGCACAAGAGGTAAACTTTCAAATGGTGTGTGTGTGTGTGTGTGTGTGTGTGTGTGTGTGCGCGTGCGTGCGTGCGTGCGTGCGTGCGTGCGTGCGTGCGCATGTGTGCGCATACAACATTGTACCTCCCTGTATACATTATTCAACAAACTTTAGGAATGTGCAGGACAAAAAGGGACAAAAAGGCCCAATGAAAACCAAGAATGATGGTAGGGTAAAGGAGAGGGAAAGAAGTAAACACTTTGGTCATTTAGCTGCACAGCTGTGTACGTGTGTGTACGAAGTTTGTTTGAACGGGTACGTTTGTAGCGTGACTTGAAGTGGTGTTAATTTTACGAGGTGTGCTTTGTGATAAAAGCTGCGTTTAGGGAGCCGAGGAGCTGCAAATGTTTTTCCCTTTCACAGAAACCACAATGTCAGGACACTTACCAAGATTGAGTGCACGGGTACAGCTGGCTTAAGTATGAATTTGTAAATGGTTTGCAGCACAGGGAGGAAGGCAGAGTGGTTTGACAAACATGTTCTGTGGGATTTAAACACTAGTTTTTGGTCAGGCTTCCTGTCAGCAGGATAAACTACAGTTTATGTAAGACCTAACTTGGTTGAATAAGTGACTATTTCTGCTTTTGCAATGCTGTCTTTCTACACACACAAAAATATAGCTCAAGCAAAATGTTCACATAAGATGATCCAACCTCAAATCTTTGCCCAAATTTAATCAATACCTCCTGCATCTCATCACCTCTGGACTTTGCTGTAGTTCTTTTCTCTACTCTGTTAGCAAGGTGGATTAAAGAGACATGCTGTCTCGCCCTCTGACCTCCACTGCAGTCTGCAAGGTCACTGAGTGGCTCCAGGTCACTGAACCGGGATGTTTCCAAAGTGAGAAAAAGGCCAGTGAGGGCAAACAGACAGATGGAGACAGAGAGGAGAGAAATGAGGCAGAGGGTGAAGATGGTGAAGAACAGACATGGCTCTGTTCACACAGAGACATAGGAAGAAAGGGAGACTGTGGGAAGAGAGCCGTCTGTATCTGACAGAGGAGAGAGAATAGACAGATGTGTCTGGAGACGTGAACACAGTATACCCAGGTTATATTTCCAGAGATTAAAAAGTGCTTGAACTAGGCACACTGCTTAGTTGTGTTTATTCGGTAGTCATGTCCCATTAGCTGACACACTGTGTGTGCATCAGATTGTGTAAGCTAAAATGCGTTTGCGATTCGTGTGCGTTCGTGTGCGTTCGTGTGTGTTCGTGTGCGCGTGTGTGCATGAGCAATACAAATCCAGGGCACCAGATTCAGTTGTGTTTCCTGAGTGAAAAATCGGCCAGAATTCACTCAACCACTATGTGTACTTCTTCCTGACCCACATTGCTGAGGTCTGACGTGTATGATGGAAATTACACCAATTTAAAAAGACATGAATTACATTTACCTTATTTACAATATGTTTACAATATGTATGAAATTATTCAGGTGACACTGCACTCCAGAGCTCACTGTTACACAATATAATTACCACGTAAGTATTATGTTCAGTGGTAGTCCTGACACTACAAGAATTGAAAGGTAATTCAAAGTAAATTAACTTCTCAGTAGCTTTCTTGAATAAAATGAAGTCATTTTTTCTCTTTTTGTAATGAGCTAAAAACACATTCTTCCACGATGTTTGAGGAATTTTTTTCCAGTGTTCTGTAGTTTTGATATCCTTATTCTTTCTTCACACATTTGTTCATGGGTTGGCACAGCTGTGGCGGTTTTAATGACATTATGGAGATTGCAGCTTGTATAAACTGCAGTAACACCTCAGCTTCCGCCGGCTGAAAGTTGACTCAGCAAAAAAAACAATACAGCTTACAAACATATGATACCCATGAGTCCTCTCAAGTCGCACACCTGATGGACAGTTTGCTGTATTTGGTTTATGTAAAATGTCAAAAAGATGGACATCTGGAAGTAGTCGAGGAAACAGAGGCACATACATACGCGTTCATACACACATGACACATAGACATACAGTGTAGACTGCTTTCAGGTTTGCTTATTTTTGAGGCTGTCTGGGCCAGGCGGGACATGCTGAGAGCTCAGTGGTGTATGACCCGCCACACATGATTCTGGCAGCAGATGTTGAAAAATTCGGGTTTGAACCACAGATATTTGTACCTCTTTGTCCCCTTGGGGTTGTTGTCTAATGGTAAATGTGTCAGGTCAAATTTGAATTACGGGATGGGATGTTGTGAGTGTGAAAAAGTAAATGGAAATTTTTGTCAAACTGTTTATATTATAGTGATAAATACAAACAATTATAATATATTTTTTTTAACAATCAGCACATTTCATACCATTCACAGCCTGAGCAAATGTGATAAAGTTGTCCTACATGGGCTTTTTGAGCCGTGCTGGCAGCATGGTTCCAGGGAGGGTCAGCTGGATCACCACTTATGTCCAAATTGAAATACTGTATCTAAACAACTACTACTGCTATGAAATTTTGTACATACAACCATGATTCCCAGGGGATGAATCCTTGGGACTTTGGTGAGTTTCGTCCAGCGCCACCACCTCTCACAGACTACGACAAACAGACACTCATGTTCACCCACTGAATTGTAATAACTTTTTGTCCAATTTGTCCAATACTTTGGTTTATGACCAAACACTTACAAAACTAATGGCATCCCCGTCAGCCTCAACTGTATTTTGTGTTTAGCACTGATAAGCAACTATTAACATGATAACACACTAAACCAAGATGGTGAACATGGTAAACACAAGTACTGCTTCACGGAGCCGCTGGCATGTATGTAGACTTTCAGTACTATATAGTGCAATAAAATATAAATATGTAATTATACAAGACACAGGTGATTTTTTATACCATAGAAATGATAATAAATGTACCATTAATTTAGAGGAAATCACTTGATTAGTCATGAATACATTACTCTTCGCTGTTTCAGCTTGACTTTAAAATGATCCCAGTTATGATCCTTTTTTGAAAATATGTGTCCATTACACAGGATGTTGTGCATGTTTGTGCATTTGTCTACAGTTCTCTCAGTATTTTTTCAACTGTGCGTGTGTCTTTTCCTGTTATATTAACAAGCTAGTATGGGAAGGGTGTGAACTGAATGATATACTGGTGAAATCTGCCTGGTATGAAAATGTAGAACATGGTTTCTGTTCATGTTTAATTACTGTTACAAATGACTGCTTCTCAGAGAATCGTCATTGAGGGAGACAAACTGTTTCACACTTGTGTGTGAAAAATTAAACTGTAAATCCTGCAAATGTGAGAAACCGCTCACAACACGCTACTCATGCCATCACAACTTCTCAAAGCTGTCGCACATTTATTTGTGACTTCATGTCTGCCATAGGCATGAATATAGATGGAGGGATGACACTAGTGCTTGAAAATAAATGTAATGGGTATAACAGACTTCTTTATAGTCACTTTGTTGTACCCTTCTCTCTTTCTGTTTTCTGTAATAACAACTTAACTTGGAAATTGCTGGTCAATGTTTATGTCAGAGTCTGAAAGTGGCTCTACTGTATGAACAAGTCACTCGGGAGGCAACACTTATGTAGAATAATGTGTTGGAGAAAAGCACACCAGGTAAAGACACAAGGTGTTTCCATCACTCTGTGGTCACCATGACAATGTTATGGCGTTGCTATGTGACACTGAACAGACCTTCGTTGTGCGGGTCCCTCTGATCTGTAGTTGCAAGTTTTGTTAGAATATTTCCACCCCTTTTAAAAACACCTATGCGCACACACACATACCAACACTGAGCTGGGACGTTCCTAAAACGTAATAAAACCATCACATTTTCTTGTCTGGATAGATACACATTATATATCAGCACTATATCACCAAATACCCTGCCATCTCTCTAATAAGCTAAAAAAACAAGAAATAAGCATATTTACATTAGATACATTAGTCATTACATTACATCAGAATGTGATACAGATGGTCTAAATGTCTAAAATGACAATGGTTAAGTGTTTGAAAGGTGGTCTTGTTACGAGAATGTCGAAAGTGATGAAATATGAATTTTGGTGTAATCAATTAATTCAGCTGCATGTATGCTATAAAAATTTCTTCATCCTGTTGTGGAAAGTAGAGGAGAGTGAGTTTTTCATTTGATAGTGGATGAAAGTTAGCACCTTTTTCACAAAACCTCAAAACGCACTCGGGGTCTTGAAACACTTATGAAGGCTTTCTCACCTCTAAGTATTAGTTATCAGACATGTCTGATTATTTTAACCTGACAAATGTCTCAGGATCAATGCACCTCTTTCACCGACCCCCCACATCCAGTCTCCACTCTTCGCAAGTCTTTCATTTACAGTACCCGAGAGTATGTAGTGCGTACAAGTACAAAGTGTCACCTTTTGTAAGGAACTATCAACGTTCTTTGTTGTTAAAGACAAACCAATTCTAAAAGATTAAAGTGCTAATGTGAAATGTTTTAATGCTAGACTGTTAACAAAACAGGACACATCTTCCCCCCTCTCCGCACATATTTCCATTATCTCACTATCTTTATTAGTCATTGTTGTCCTGTATAATGTCCGTTTCAGCAGCCTGGGAACCTTAATGCAGCCTCACAAACACAATGGGAAAAGGTTTAATGCTAGGGTTGGCCTGTCTTACACTCAGAGATCTACTTTACTGGCCATTCCTCCACTTCTGTTTATTGTCTGCAGACCTCACAGATTCATAGAGCTGATCAGGGTGCTGGGAACAGGCCACAGCTTCCGCTCGGTGGTCAAAAATAGGTTCCAGTTCTTGTTGGGAAAAATCGGCAGCATTCCTCTGGACTCTTTGGCATGTCTGGCCTCTGTCGTTGTGGAAAATAGGTGGGCTTCCTTCAAAGGCCAGCTCTCATTAGGGGAGACAGTGGCACAGCCATGTCAAAATCAGCAGTCGACTGAGAAAAGGTGAAAGGGCGGAAAAGATCCAAGGAGTCAGTGATGGAGTGGACAGTAAGGATGTTGTTTAGGATGTGAATTAGAAAAGCTACAGATGAGTTGGCTGTAATAAAGTGTGTGGTGGGAGATGAGTCGATTATGGCTGAGCTGGATATGGTAGTTGTGAAGAATGACCTAATAACACACGCAGACACTCAGAGGAGCAGCTGGGATTCTTATTCATGGGTTGTGGAGCCAAGGAAAACCTCTTTGCTTCTCTCTTTTACTTATTTAAAGCAGAAAGCTCAGGGGTTAAATAATGCAAGTAAAAAATAAATAGCTTGTCTGAACTGCTTAGAAGGATGACAACTCTCTTCTCTCAGAAATGTACTTGCTGGACCAGATGTCTGAATGCTGGCCAAAATGAGAGACATCAGACAGGCACTGTCACATGAGTGGGTTCCTCCTCACGAGTTTTGAGCTGAGAGAAAGTCTTGTTTTGAGGTTTGACATTGGGTGTGTGTTGCTTGTAGTCCTGACATGCACCTACTCTAGTTATTTGTACTAAGTTATTGCAATTACTGGGCACTTTCCTGTGTCATCTTCTTACTTTACTTTTAATGCCATTAATGGGGATTTTCATTTTCTTGGGATTTATTTGTTGGGCAGATGCCTGACTGAATCCATTTCAGTAATGCAGGAACGACAAGAATGCCCTTATTAATACCATTGGAAGTGGTGTACACACACCAGTGAGTTAGCTAGGAGGTGGCAAAAATACTTCACACACTTGTAAAACTTAAAAAATAAATATAGAAAAAGCTTAAGTGTCAAGAAAATGAATGCATGTTCATACAAATGTTCTTATTTTAATGTCTCTACACATCATGTTCATTTTACAATTCAGGCTATGTAAATCTTCTTTGTCATGTACATTGTCCTAACTGTCTCTGTGACAAAAAAAATCTGTATACCTTGTAATAATGTGCACATCAGTATGTTACAACCACAGGACTGCACACCTTACCTCTGTGAAGGTGCAGTGCATTATTGGAATCGCAGATATCAGAAAAGATTCATCATAGCACCACCAAAGTTTCAGCCCAGCAATTGAACATCAGTTGGAAAATGAAAAAAAGATTATTTTTTTTTACATTTAGTATAGTGCCCTCTTGTGGACCACTGTGGTAAATGCAGCTTACCCCAGCCCAGTCTTTGAGAGTGACACATTGTCATTTGTCTCATGTATAATTTTAGAGCGAGGTTTAAACGGCATAAATGGCATACCACTGCTTACAATGCTTACCATACACATTTTACCTTAGACTCAGCCAAAGTTGAAATCACTAAAATATGAAAGTACAGAGCCAGTAGACATAAAACATAGGCAGTTCAATCAATAAAGACCATAAATAAGCAAAAGAACACTATTGCGTTATATTGTTACTTGAACACATTTGTAAATCAGGAAATTTGGCAAAATTTGCTGCAGAACACATAATCAAAAGCCTGCATACAGTCATTTAATTTTTCTGCACCATCTTAGTTAGGAGTTAGAGGATGTCAGATTTAGAACAAAGGCAATTAGAGACATGTCTGAGAGGTTATTCCCAAGAAGATTTCCTGAAGTTCATATTCCAGTCCTATTCAAGTCCATGTGATTGTGCTTTTCATTAGTAGAGATATACAGGAAAGGACTGATAGTTCAGTCCGAAATATATAAAAAGTTGGAGCAATTTCAGCCCTGCCAATTGTGATGTTCAAAATTTGCCAAATTTACTTTTGTTGTTGCTGTTGTCATTTTTATTGTTGATGTTTGTTTGGCAATTACCTATTACCCCCATTCATATGTGTTTAGAAAGGTACTTAAGGAAATAACAATGAAGTTAAGTGGTCTGACCAATAAATGTCATTTAGGCTTTAAAACATTAACAACTTTTTTTTCATTGTTTTGTTATGTAAATTGTTAATGGTTTCCAGTAGGTTATATTGTTTTGGGGGGTTTTATAGAATAGTAGAATAAGTAGTTCATAGTGGGAGAAATGCTTCAGTCAATTGCCAATGGAATACACTAAACCAGCCCAGATACTCATTAAATCTATTTTGTTTATATTTATGAATGCTGAACAGAGTTGAGAAAAAAAGAACTGAAAAACTTTTTGATTCTTGTCTGCCTATGACAATATTACATAGGTGACACAAACTGAACAGAAACCACTGTTCACAAGACCAATGTGCAATGTTTAGTTCCAATGTATAGCCAGCTGAGGGAGACAGAGTGTGGCCTGCAACAGCCTTCACTGTGCAAATGAGGATGTTCACTTGAAGGCACTTATGATCTTTCAAGAAATTCTAAACTGTTTTTATTATTTTTTATTGTGTTTTTAATCTTCTGTAAAGTGTCCTTGAGTGCTGTGAAAGGTGCTGCCAAATAAAATGTATTATTATTATTATTATTATTCATTATTAATGTTTGATGTACTTACTAACATACAGGATTTACAAAGAGATACACCCCTGCCTCATATCTTGTCTTCTCTACCTTCCATTCAGGCCTTGGCCATGCCTCCCCTCCCTGCCCCCCTCTTTCTGACACTGCTACAATTTGTAGTACTTACTTGTGTGAGTGGTGGGGCATACTACGCACACAAGCAACACCCTCAGCAATACCAGCCAGTACAACAATTCCAACACATGGGGATGGGCAAAGATGGCTTTACCCAGCAACAGTACCATGGCAAAGAAGTGCCCTATATGCAGTATCCCCATTATAGAAAGGAGCTACCCCAGATGCCCATGCACAAGGGCAAAGAAAATGCCCGTAAAGGGGCCGGATATAATGGTGGTCAAGACAAAGGTGAGAAAGTTCACTAACCAAGAATCTTCCATGAACATTTACATTCAGTTCTTGAACAAATGTGACATGACTTACTAAAACATGCCAAGGCCACAAACATTTCTTTATTTTTCATAGCATATAGTAAATAATTTATTTGTATTTGTTGTTTCCTCAAGTGCCAGAAAAGAAACATTTATAGAAAGTATTTTCCAACCAACTGGCAACTTTGGCAACTTGATAACCTAAACTTTGTCCATGTATTGTCAATTTCATGATTTCTAGTTTAATGTTTCTCATTCGTCACAGGTCAGACAATCCCCAGTGGAGCTGAGGGAATTCCTCAAGGGGAACCAGGCCCAGCTGGGCCACCTGGACCTCCTGGACCTCCAGGACCTCCTGGACCTCCAGGAAATGGACAGCCAGGACCCATGGGACGACCTGGACCTCCTGGTCCACCGGGAGTGCCTGCTGTGGGGAAACCAGGTTTGCCAGGACTGCCAGGCGAGGCAGGAGGAAATGGTGAGGCAGGGCCACAAGGAAAAATGGGCCCAAGGGGTGAGGAAGGGCCATCTGGACAGCCAGGACCTCAAGGTCCCCCAGGACCACCTGGGCTACCAGGAATAGGTAAACCAGGGGTGCAGGGTTTACCAGGCCAACCAGGGCCAAAAGGAGAGCCAGGTCACAAAGGTCTGCCGGGACTACCAGGATTACCAGGACCCAAAGGAGATAAAGGGATGGGTCAGCCAGGACAACCTGGTCACAAAGGGCTCCCAGGGCCCCCAGGACCAGCTGGTCCAAGAGGACTGCCTGGTTTTGGAAAACCTGGATTGAATGGGGCACCAGGCCCACATGGGCCACCAGGAGAGAAAGGTCATCCTGGAGAGCAAGGGCCAGCTGGGGCACCCGGTGAAGGAGGACAGCCTGGTCCACCAGGACTACCTGGTCAAGGAAAGCCAGGTCAAAACGGTCTGCCAGGACAGCCAGGCATGCCAGGTGCAAAAGGTCATCCAGGACCACCAGGTTTGCCAGGAAAGCCAGGACTGCCTGGATTTGGTAAACCAGGACTCCCAGGACCAAAGGGTGATAAAGGTATGGGTGGGCCACCTGGACCTCCAGGACCAAAAGGAGATAAGGGCCATGGAGGACTTCCTGGTATGCTTGGACCCCCTGGACCAAATGGTACACCAGGTCCTCCAGGGCCTATGGGAGCCCCAGGAGGTTTAGGTGCACCTGGCCCCAAAGGAGACTGTGGAGAAGGAGGGCCTAAAGGGCTTGATGGAGCCAAGGGTGATGCAGGTCCTCCTGGGATACCTGGTAAGGATGGTCTGCCTGGAGACCGTGGAGAGCCAGGGCCAAGAGGTCCTCCAGGACCAAGTGGTGCCAAAGGAGATGGTGGGCATAAAGGTCTACCTGGTACCCCTGGTCCTCCAGGACTTCCAGGGCCAAAAGGACAAGGTGGATTGCCTGGTAATGTTGGACCTCAAGGTCCTAAAGGAATTCCAGGAATGGATGGCACAGCAGGACCATTTGGGCCTCCTGGTCTTCCTGGGCCAAAAGGAGATAGTGGTCCACCTGGTCTGCCAGGTATTACAGGTGAGGGCAATCCTGGTCTTCCTGGTCCTATAGGACCACCAGGAAAAGAGGGCGTATCAGGACCCCCAGGGCAAGCAGGTCAGCCTGGACCACCTGGCCAACCTGGCCCACCTGGATCACCCGGTCTGTCTCCTGATATGGCTGGAGTACTCTCTGAAATGGGTCCTGGACTAGATGGTATTAAGGCTGGTAGTTATGGTAAGAAGGGCAAGTATGGAGGCAATGGTGCAGAAGTAATGGGTGCCAATGGATTGGAAATGCCAGCATTCACAGCTGTAGCAACAACTCCCTTTCCACCTGTGGGCACTCCAGTTGTCTTTGACAAGCTCTTGTACAACGGTCGCCAAAACTACAACCCCCAGACAGGAATTTTTACCTGTGACATGCCTGGAATTTATTACTTTGCCTACCACATCCACTGCAAAGGAGCTAATGTTTGGGTGGGTTTGATGAGGAACAATGAGCCAGTGATGTATACATATGATGAATACAAAAAGGGTTTTCTAGACCAAGCGTCAGGGAGTGCGGTATTACCTCTACAACCTGGAGACACTGTGTACCTTCAGCTGCCCTCAGATCAAGCCTCAGGACTTTATGCTGGGCAGTACGTGCACTCCTCCTTTTCCGGGTACTTGTTGTATCCAATGTAAAACCACAAACTGCAGGGAGAGAGAGGCTTCAGTGAGAACAAAATGGGAGCATATTTTTGTATAATATAAAATATGATCATAAGTTACCTTAGACTGAGCAGTCTTTTTTAATGGAAAGTCAATCAGTCATCACCAGAGAAGAGAGGACAAGATAAAATATTTCAAGGAAAATATTAAGTATGACGGTCTGTATGTACAGCAGTTTTTATACTGTAAACCCTTATAGCTGTTTAATTGGGAGAGTAAAGATTTATTATTTTACAGCATGGAGAAAAAGACATTCAAAGAACACCTAAAGATAGCTCCAGATGTATTTTCATACATAAGAGTGAAAAAAACTTAAGAGTTTAATTTGTTATCAGGTGCAAACACATGAAGGGAATGTGTGAAGTGTATACAAAAGAAGATAAAAAATAAACCATACAATTCTAGTTAGGCTGTTGCAACAGTGTCAAACGTTGTCCCTGGACCTCTTCAAAACTGGCAGCTACCCCATGTGCTAAGAATGTGAAATACGGTAGAAAACATCAAGACATTCTGGTAGGAAATTTTTATTTTTGCATGCATACCTTTGTATAAATATAGTCTATATCTCTCAATTGATAACAGCAAATATGTAAAATGACAAGAGAGAATGACAATGCAGATCATTAACAGGTCTACATGGCAGCAGTTTGTATGTGTTTGTGAGGTAAACACATTTCTGGTTCTGTGACCTGCAAATGACTGAGTTTTGGAGAAAGGTTAATTGTATACACTCTAATTCAGATTTTTAAAGGATCCATCTTCCAAGCTCCCCATTGGATTACCAAAAAAAAATTTAACTTACAAAATATGGGTGGGAGCAACCTAAATAGCTTTCACTTAAGGTGTGTTACATACAACAGGGGCAACTGTTATTGGTGATTCACTAATAATGGTAATTAATGTGCTCACTTGAGGGAGCACAGAAAAAATAAGATCAAAATTAAGTAATCACACATGAAATGTTACCAAAGCAAGTGTGTTGCTGACTGACAATTGCTCCCATGAGTGAGAATCAAAGAGTAAGAATGTATTATTCATTTTATGTTTTAATGTTTGCATATAGGTTTATGGGTGTAGTGCTGTATAGAAACTTTTATGCTAAAACTCAATGGTCAAACAAACACACTATTATCCCCTGAACTATGAAAACCACTCCTTTCACTAAATTTAACACCACAATATACAGATAATACAATACTTTACAGCATTTCTGTGTCACTAACCAAGCCGTAGTATTATACAGGTGTAGGTGACAGATGCTGATCTGTGAACATGAACAATTGTACAATTATTACTACAATGAAATGTTATGTACAGTGACTCTGCATTTGATTAGCTTCTTTTCAAAGCAACTTGTCACCTGGCTGATGTAATTTAAGATTCAACTGTTAATATTCTGTAACTTGTTTGTAAACGTTGATTTCAAATTAGAAAACCATCATACATAATCATTTTGTAGTTGTAATGGCAGTGTAATACTGTAAGGAAGTGTCATATGTGAAGGATTATACTTTTGAAATTAAACTCTTAAACAGTGGGACTTGGTATTTAACTAGTTCCTCTTGTATGATTTATTTAGAGGTGAGATAACTAAATTAGGTTCCATAGTATCCATTGTGCACTTCATTCAGTATGTCTTGCTGCCAGGTTTGTGGAGAACACATATAAAATTGCCTTACAATGAATAGACTCAAAGAAGGTGTTCAATGTTTCAGCAATTCTTAATAACAATTATGTCAATAATTTATTATTTTATCTGCTGATCACTTACATGCTTTGAAATGAACATCAAGCACACATAGTTTTAAAGGAAAAACAAATATTTCTCTATTTAACCGTGGTGCTAATATTTTCAGTGTAACCAATGAATTTATGTCTTAATGTTTCATGTTTGTTATTATTGTCTATGTTGTTTTTTCTAAATAAAAATTGTTTAATTAAAAAGAAATTGTTGACATCTTCTTTCTAAGCTCCCAGAAGGGAAACCCTTTTGAAAGAGGCTGGTATATCAACTAAAAATTCAATGTGAGGGCTTATCCATGAAAAAGTGCGAGAAAAGCCAATTACTGAAAAATGTTAAAGATAAAAAATAAGATAAAAATAAAATAGGAATGATAGATACAATAATGGTAGGTGGTACTGGGTGCTGTGATGTTGTGGAGTCTGATGACTGATGGCACAAAAGAGTCCACTAAGCGCTTTGAGGCACGTGGCTGGATTACAGGATTGTCGGGTCGCATCTGTCCTGGTTGACACTTCCAAAAAACCTGTTTGGTTTTTTAACATTGATCCATCCATCTAATAGTCAGGCTCTGATTTCATGGATTTTTTGTCTTAAAGAAGGTGTCAGTTTTTTGTATAGCTAATTAATCTTATCTGAAGAGAAAAAACCCTATATGGATAAATGATATATATGATAAAATCAAAAAAGAATTGCTTCTAAATGGCTGGTACAGTAACATCCAGGAAAAGGATTTAAACCGTGATGAGAGGAGAGATGCTGATGCTGTGTTGGAGGAGGGGGACTTCCTGTTTGAAGAGGTTGAGCGCATGCGCTGAGCTGTTGGCTACAATCCATTTGTTACATCTTTTGTGAGATCAGTGGAAATTTAAACAACGGATTTGATCAGACGTAAGGAAACACGCAGCGGTAAGATTTGTATGTAATCTATATTTCGCAGCGTCGTGTTTAGTGTCATACTCTCTTGTAATTTCTTATGATAAAACGACGCTAACCCTAACAAAAACAGTACGTATTATAGGTAAATATGCTGAATTGGGTTATTTAGCAACAGCAGCTAACGCACCAACCTACTTATAACCTGTCTAACGGCCCAAATAATCCGGGTGAAATTAGTCATTTTCAGTTTGTATCACACTTAACACCTTGGTGTCAGAATCAGACAACAGTCTGGTTTATTATGGACGATTTTGTGTCATTATTTACTTGATTTTCTCGACTCTGATAGCATCTTTTTTTGTCTTGCAACATTTGAACTATGGGTCTTCTCATACTTTGACAAAAGCAGGTTAAAAGTTTCAAACAATTAGTTAATTTTTCAATTAAATGACTTACTGAAAAACAACTGGCAGCTATTTTGTTAAATGATTAATCATCTAACTCATTTTTCAAGCAAAAAAGACAAAGGTGGTGAGCATTTGGTGCTTTTCTGTCTCATGTTATAGTAAATGAAACATTATTGAATATTTTCATGTTTTGGTTTTGAACTGCTGACAAAACAAACAATATGAGACATCACTCTGCGCTTTAGAAAATTGTGATAGGCATTTTTCACTATTTCCTGATAGAGACAACATAATTGAAAAATGTAAATAATTGTTAGTAGCAGCTCATGTTCTGTCAGGTTTTGGCTTCTGAAATAGGATGGTTTTTGTGTGTCAGTAGGTTTCTCTCAACATGACATCACGTGTAGGTCCTAGAGCTGAGGGTACCAATGGTACTCACTTTAAACACAGAGAAAAGGTGGCGCCACACTACCAAATGAGGCAAGTAAATTTGATCTGTTTCTGATGTTGCTCATTAAATGTAAATTTTATCTACAAATAGCAGATATATGTTCAAGGATTTCCAACACACCCTGACATTCTGCTTTCTATTTTGCAGTGCTTCTCTGAAGTCAGAGGTGCGGAAGTTAAACTTGGTCCACCTTCTGATCTGGCTGCTGGTTGCTGCACAGGTGACTGTCAGCCACCTCAACCTAGTGTCACATGACACAGTGTCCATGCCATACCAGTGGGAGTACCCCTACTTGCTCAGTCTCCTTCCTCTGCTCTGCAGCAGTCTGTCACTTCCAAAGAACAATATCAGTTACCTGGTCATATCCATGATCAGCGCAGGGCTGTTCACTGTAGCACCTCTTATTTATGGTGGAATGGAGATGTTTCCTGTAGCACAGCAGCTCTACCGCCATGGAAAGGCCTACCGCTTCATTTTTGGCTTTTCTGCAGTGACAGTTATGTACCTCATCATGGTGGTTGCTGTTCAAGTGCACGCCTGGCAGTTATATTACATGAAAAAACTGTTAGACTCATGGTTCAGTGCCACAGAGGAGAAGAAGAAGAAATAATGGAGTGAAGAAAGCTGTGACTGGGCAGAACTGTGTTTTTTAATTTAAAAATTAGTTATGAGACTTATTCATGTCTATTTATTCAGTTATCAATATCAAAACATACCGTAGAAACCAGTGTTCTCTCACAGATAGATATAAGATGGAGTAAGATGTATAATTTATGCTGAAACCTGTTTTTTTTGTTGTTGTCACAATTATTGACAAGTGTCATTGGAATTCAATTACCTTGCACCCTCTCCATCACTGAGTCTGGGCTGCTGCTTTTCTCCAAACAGAAAAAGAAGTCATTTAAGACCACATCATTGTTGTCATCCCTATAAAGATGTTGCCATGATTTGAACAGAAGAGATGTAGAGGTGTTTATACTCATAAAACAGAGTGAAGGCATGAACTGTTCCAACATATACAGTCCTGTGCAAAAATTTTAACCTCCTCTGATGTTTAGATTCTTATCCATCATGCAGTACCACCAGGGAGGTGTCTATAAGGTGTCACAACAGATGGTATGGCCCTCACAGTGGCCTGATCTCAACATTATCCAGTCAGTCTGTTTTTAAAAACATCCTAACTTTATTTTTAATGCCTAAAACTATTGCACAGTTCTGTAAAGTTTTCTCAGAAAATGCCACTGTATGTTTTTAGGAAGTTTCCATTGCTGCAGGTGTCCTGATTTTTTTCTCCTTCATTAAATCTACCTCTTACAATGTCAGTTATGTTTTCAGTTATTTTTGTTCAGCATCAGAAAGCCAGTGTATTCAGCCTGTGCACATGGATAACATATGTATTGTAAACCAAATAAAATTAAACGAATGCTCTTCAACTTTTGATGACTGGTGTTTGTTTGTTATCTTTATAATTAGGTGTGTCAGTCACACCGCACTTTGGTCAGATGGTGTGCGGCTGCGCACAGTGAATGCCACGTACTGGCTGACGTTGACAGTCTGGAGGACACTTCCTGATGCTGGCCCGGGTCTGGCTAGGCTAGCTAACAGATTTGATTTTCACGGTTAGGGGAAACCTGTGAAATACAGCGTGGTCAAGTCGTCTGATTCAGGTAAAAGGCTTTCTTGGGTTTGGGTCCTAGCTGTATCATCATTTAGTTTTAACCACACAGCGGTTACTATGCTATCACTGTTTGACTGGTATGATGCTAACTAGCAAGCGAAGTAGCTAGTGTTAGCTGACTAATGTAATGAGCTAACGCTAAGCTAACTCGCCCAAACAGGTGCAGACTGATTTATGGGAAGTTAGCTACAAAAAGATGCGTAGCTATTTACTCTTATTTAAAGGACTGAGAAGTTGAAACATTAGTTCGTTAACAATATGTTGGCTTACTTAGCCTTTAATGCCTATTAAAAGCAGCTATTATAAGTTAACCAGGAAATCGCTTTTTGCCGTCCTACTTCTAAAAAGTGAAATTAAGGCATACAGTTTACTCTTAACTCATGCAATTCCACTATGATAGATTAAACATATTGTTGCCTTTTAGTCAGGATACCTGGTTCATATTGTGAACAGTGTTACTGTAGTGGTGAGGCGGCCTAGTAGATGTTAGCAGTTAGGAGGGGACTGCTGTTTATGGGCCACTGACAGATGACTCTGCGATTGAGCGTCTTTCACAAACAGCGTTAGCTAAGTTGCGTTTTAATGACATTTAAATGTTAAGTGTGTAAGAGTCAGTATCGGTAGATACTCGTTTGTTGTTGTTCTCATTTAATATAAGTGTATGCTAAACGTTAGCCACCAGACAATCCCTAGCATCCAGCCAATTATTCATCTGGCTAGGACAGGCAAAGCCGCAGCATTTCTGGAATTAAATTCACAGTAGTAAATTGTCCAGCCTAGATCATGGGCAGGTAACATCGTAATTAATCCAGCTGGTGACTACACACAATCAATGAGAGACATGTTAAATTATCACAGACTAAAAATGTAGGTCTCAGATTGCATACCAAACAAATTCTGGTAGTTTCACCTATCTGGCATACAAATGATCACATTACATTCTTGTAAAGGATACACTCAACTTGGTTGAAAGCTTTGACTCTCTTTATCTAACTGGTTGTTATTTGGGTCAAAGTCTGTAAGGAGATCTACAATAGCACAGAATAGGTTTAGCCACCTCACAGGGTGGTGTTTGACCCTTAGACTCTGCAGTTAAATTGAAACTGTGTGATATTGTTACTGATGGAGACTGACTGATTAAATCCTTAGAGTGAAGTGCAGCTCGCTCTTTCATTTTTTAAATGTCACAAGGTGCCTTCAAGGAAGACAATAAAGATCAGTCCAGAGGATTTGCTAATTTCATCATAATCTCATTGTTGTTAAAGAAACAACCACAATTTAATCATGAAAAACGACTCTCACAGCAACCACATCCCCTGACCTGTTAACCTACTTACACAGACCAAGGCCTCAATGTGACTATAATGACAAATACATGTAGCTGTTATTAATTTATTTCTAATTTTGTGTGATGATGTAGTGCACTTGGATAAATCAGGCTATTAGAGTAGATGAATTGTCTGTTTATTTTGTCCAAGTTCTGTAAAGCATAAAGACACACCAGGATAACATAACATGGCAGCTCCATGTAAACTAACGTAACATCAATATTTATGATTCCTAAAGATCTCTAAGGTTAACTTATAATACATGCAATACATCAGTTTCTTTTTCCTAAAGATTAGTGCATCAACAGCAAATTAAAATTTAATGAAAACTCATAGTGGGATGGGTGTTACCCAGCATTGTATTGTGTCATATTGTCCGTAGTGTCCAGCAGACAACTTTGAGAAGTCCCATGTCATGCAGTATTTGCAGTTACTGAACCTCTTCTGTGCATGTTTGACACTAATAGAGTACCACATTGACAACATGTTTCATTCTAAAGGTAGATGTACATATAAAGATAAATAATTGACGTCTTTAAATACTGAGCCGATTGATTGTTATTATTTTTTAATCTTAATATTACTTTGTATTTATTTATTATTTTTTTTCTGTTTTTAATCGGCATGTGGTGAAATTAAAATCAACCGCTGCTTATTTTGTTATACTACAGAAGTAAAACTGAAATGGCCTCTAACTGACAGTGAGAAAGACTGAAGGAAAGCTGGGGCAATAGGCTTGTTGTTTAGTTGGTTGTTTTTCAAACTACCTCTCCTCCTATTCTGTTAAGTGGTGGGAGCAGAACAGGTCGGACGGCACCATGAACGGCCAGCTGGACCTGAGTGGCAAGCTGATCATCAAAGCCCAGTTGGGTGACGACATCAGACGCATCCCTATCCATAATGAAGACATCACTTACGATGAGTTGGTGCTGATGATGCAGCGTGTCTTTAGGGGCAAGCTGCAGAGTAACGACGAGGTTACCATAAAATACAAGGATGAAGGTGAGTCAGGACACTGGCCCTTTGTAAATGTTGACAATATGTTTTTTCTCAGCCCAGCTTATTTATTGTAAACTAATATATAGTGTATGATGTATTTGAACACTTGACAGCGTAAATCCAATAAGCAAATGAAGTCATTGTTTGTTTGTTTTTGTTTTGTTTTTTTGTTTTGTTTTTTTTGGATAGAGGTAATTTTCAGTACAATACATCATCTGGTCTCTTATACTTTTGTAGATGATGACCTCATCACCATCTTCGACAGCTCTGACCTCTCCTTCGCCATCCAGTGCAGTAGAATACTCAAACTGACTTTGTTTGGTAAGATATTTAAGCATTTCCTTTCTGTTGCCCCTTCATAAGCATACACAGTCGTGCAAGTGAGGAATATAAACTGTAAGTCTGTAGATGTTGAAAGTATTTAATCACGTGACAGTGTTGATAGTGTTGTGAACTGTAAACCAAGAATGTTCCACATCAGCTGTTACAGCAGCCAGTCACTGGAGGGCAGTCCAGTTTCATTTTTTGGCACAACAAACCTCACCTCCTCAATGTCCTTACAAAAGTTGTCTGCACTCCCATCTGACTAATTTTGGGTGGAATTTCTGTGTGTCTTTTAGCACTGGCTCAGCAAACAAACAGTGTGACAGGCAGTAGATATACTGACAAAAGATCTTTGTGCCAGTTATACCAGTTCCTAGTCTTAATTTTAAATATGTGTCAACCAAGCTAAATCCACAGTCATTCAGTAGGCCTTCAGGTTTATGACATAGAAGAATTAATCACATTAGCCAAACAGCCAGTAGGCCTCACCCTAACAAGTCAGTTGAGACCTGTTTTTGCCAACATGTTCCATAAAATTGTGTTCAATTTTTCAGTTTTTACAGGACTGATTACATACAGTGCATTGCTTGATCAAGAGTATGATTTTGATAATTACATAGGAATAAAAAATGTGATTGCACTTAAAACCAGGAGTCCAGTAACTATAGGGTAAAATAGCCCTTTTACAGACATAAACGACTAATACCTATAAAAAAGCTCTCACTCAGTTCAACTGGTTTTAAAATGTAATCTATTAGTCTTTTTTTTCAACATGCTTTAAGGATAAAAGATTTTCACTTAACAGAAAAATATGTGCATTCAATTAAAGAAGGCAGACACACAAAGTTAATGCTGAAGAATATGGCATGTCATTAATTGAATTGCACTGATCAAATATGCCATCTGGGATTGTTTTGTTTCACTATATGGTTACCACATGATTTTAATCTGTAAATGTCAAAATACAACTTGATGCTTTCACTGCTGATATCTCCTGGCAGGCCACTTCTACATTACACATGTTTTTGTTAATGCTCATGAATTATTCTATTTCCTGTAAATGTTCTTCATTTAAAGGCAGTATTACGTCCCAGTGTTTAGCTGTTGGATAGACAAAATGGTGTTTCGGGGCTTTGTCCTTTCTGCAAGGGCATAAAGTTGTGGTGGAGATTTACCTGTATGGGAATATAGACATAAACGAAGCCCAACTTTACAAGTCTACAGAATATTGCTGTCAGCTGTGAAACAAAACACGTCTCAAAACCATAACACACCATGGCATCATGGAAATTTAATAATAGAATTTGTAATGACAACATGATGTTGTTTCTTTTGCTCTGCTCCGAGTCAGTCTGTTCTCCTGTTGCTGCTATTATTAGCCAGGGGGCTGTAAGATATATTTTTCTTCTTTTTAAAAAAGTATTTTACTTCCTCCCAATCAAAACTGAGTCTTGGCTCATCATCACATGGCATGACCTCACGTGGAAATGATATCCTCAGACATGTGTCGAGATTCAAAGAAAGCAAGTGTAGCTGGATTCTCATAGCAGCCCGTGTTTCAGCTCAGTACCTCATGACCCCATGGATCTCTGTTTAACATTATCAGCTCAAACAGAGAAACTTATGTGAGAAAAGAATGTCTGGGGATCTGTATTCTCACATTCATTCTTCAGCAATAGAAATTTCACTCCTTAATCAATTTGGAACAGGAAAGTAAAGGTTGGAAGTAGTTGGAGCAGCCAACATGGTACAGGTCAGGTATGGCTGAAGATTGTGAAGAAGTTTTTCTTGTACATGATTGCTTTAATTTTATTTCATAAAATAAGATAAGATATGCACTGAAGTATGTTGTCCTGTTAAAAATGACATAACATTAAGTAAAATCACCACATGTAGGCTGACAGTTGGACGATAAACCAGTGCCCTCGTGCCCAGTGTTCTCAGCTCCATTGTTAGTTAAATGCCTAGCTGGCAGGGTGTGGTGAGCCTGGCTGCTGTTGTGAATGGCTTTGTGAAGTCAGCCATGTGATAGATGATCCCTGTTATCCCAGGTTTTCAGAATGAGGAGCTAACAGAATTTGGACAGATCATCATTCATAATGTGCACATACTTAGTGTTGAATTAACAGCTTTTCCAGACCAGTGAACTGCAGAAGGTTTTACATTAAACAGACGTTGCTGTATGTTACAGCACTGTTTTTTTTCTTTTCTGACTAATGAGCTACTTTAAGACTGTCCACTGACCCATTAATCATTATTTACCAGAACATATTTCCAGTAGTTGACGTGCCTCTCCATGGTAGCAGTATATTGTCAGTTTTTAGGCTCATACAAACAAGTCAGTCTATATGTCCAGTACTCTCAGGGTTTCTCTGGGTGTGAGGCTCTGCTGGGTGGTATTCCTACCACATTTTATTTGATTTACTATCTGCTAGGCTGCATTTTGTACAGTCTTACCCAGATATTCCAGGGAGCTCATGGTTGTTACTCAGTTGGAGACTGTGATCTATGTCAACAAGCAGTTCAGACAAAATTGTCCCAAGTAGGAAACAGTTGTATTAAATGCGATTCAGATTCAGTGATGCACAAATATTCCCCATTAATAAAGGTATGAACTAGAGGAGTGTTGTATTCTGTAAAAGCAATCAAGACTCAGGTGCTATCGATCATCCTCCTTAAGGTCTAACACACAAAAGGAGATTTAGAAATGACTTTGCTCAAACATATTCTCCAAATTAATATTAAGGATTTGTCTGATTTGCTCACATGGTTCCCCTCCCTCCATCTTACTGTCCGCAGTGAATGGTCAGCCACGGCCTTTGGAGTCCAGTCAGGTGAAGTACCTGCGCAGGGAGCTCATTGAGCTCAGGAATAAAGTCAACAACCTCCTGGATAGCCTGGAGCCCCCCACAGAGCCTGGCCTGGCTGCTACAGCACCGGACAGTGGTAAGTACTTTACACATTGCAGTTTCTTGCAACATTTGCAGTCTTTCCTACAGTATGTGTGTGTGCGCGCACAACTGCTCTTTGAATTGTTTTAACATGAGAACTCGTAACTTCTACCGATTGATGAGAAGCACAATACAAGACACGATTAACCTGCTGGGTCCACAACAAGCATTATGCCCCATTAGGTACTGGCAGATGTGCACAAACACAGCCAACTGTGATTTGATTTATTTTCTTTTTTTCATTGTAAACTTTGTGTTAAGTCTCTTAATCCTGCTGAGGAGCACTGCACGGCCTCCTTAACAAGTAACACTTGTTCATCTTCCACATGCTCACTGTCAGACTTGTAAGATCTGTATCCCACATGGACACAGGCACCAGACTGAGACAGTTTATGAGACTTAATCATTGTTTGTCATGTTTTAATATTAAGATTTGTATGGAATTGTATGCTACAATTCTATCTTTAATTTTATACTTCATACAGCTCAGTCCAGTTTGATTGTGGCCATCCACCCACACATGCATGGCTCAAACAAAAATACACCATTCCCTTGTCATCATGACTGACCAAAGCATTAATTTGAGGGACATGTGCTGTCACATTACAGTATGATTATAGGCATTGTAGGCTGCTGTATTAAAATGTTTTTCGTGTTTTTTGCCACCATCTGTGAGCTGTAACTTTAAGCAATTTTTTCATTTATAAACAGGCATTTGTTCCGTGTACTACATGTTTTTGTTGATGGTGTAACAAGAAGTCTCTTTATAAGTAACATGAAATGGTACATACATGAATTGCATTATTGCAACATTTTCTCTGCTGTTTCTTTTTTTTTTTTTTTTTTGAACATTTCTCTACCTGTATTTCTAGAATCAGTGGATGTACGTGAAGGTAAAGTTGTGGCAGCAGACCCCACAGTGAAACAGGCAACTCCAGTCAGTGCAGCTAGCATGTCAGCCTTCGACCCATTAAAAAACCAGGACGAGGTCAGCAAGAATGTCATCTCTGCTTTCGGCCTGAGCGAGGACCAGGCCCAAGGTATTGCATAACTTCAGAAATTAAAGGTGCTATCTTTATATACAGTCGTAAAAAACTAAGTGTACCCAATGGAAATTGTTGACTTTTTCAACATATTTGAAAAAGTTGGAAGTGCAGGTGGAACCTTTCTTATTTAAACCTCTGACATCTAGGGTCTGGTGTTCTCTTTTGCTGTTGAAGTGTGTGGTATCATCATGCCAAGATCTAAAGAACCCTCTAAGGCCTTCAGGAAAAAAAAGTCTGGCAAGGCATTTAAAAAGATCTGCAAATTATTTTAAATAAATCATTCTATTGTATGTGTAATCATATACAAGTGGCATAGATTTCAAATGTCAATATGTCAATTTGTCCAGGATTTGGGTAAATTCAGCCCAAGGGCCAACAGTATGATGCAAAAAGAAGTCTCCAAGACCCCCACAATTTAAATTGCAGTTTGACACCAATAGTTGAAAGAGTTACCAGCAGGAACTCTCGCAACTGTTGGTGTCAAAGTGCATGCGTCAGAAAGACATTGCACAAATTTGAACTGTACAGGAGGCGTGCCAGGAGAAAGTCATAGCCGTCCAAAAAGAACATTAGAGCAGGACTACAGTTTGCCAATGAACATATAGCTAAAGACCAGGCAAGACCTTTTGGAATAATGTGCTCTGGACAGAGGAATCAAAGATAGTTGTTTGGCCACAGTAACAGCAGTTCCTGCCTCAGGAACTGGGCAGCTTGCAGTCACTGATTCAACTCTGAATTCTGCGTCATAGCGAAGATTGCTTGAAGATAATGTGATGCCATCTGTCCAAAGTTGAAGTTGAATCAGAAGTGGCCCTTTAAACAGGACAATAATCCTGAGCACACAATCAAATCCACCCAGGAATAGCTCAAAAAGAAGAAATAAAGGGTTATGTAATGGCCTGATCAAAGCTCAGATTTGAATTCTATTGAAATGCTCTGTGGGGATTTGAAATCGGCAATACTACCGTCTGAGGCCAAGGGTCTGCTTACTTTTCCACAGGGAAATATTACATCTGTTAATATTTTTGTTGAATAAGTGAATGAAAAAGCTAATTTTCCTTGTGGTTTTGTTCAAGTATATCACCTTTATCTATAGGCACTGTATCAAAGAGGATCAACTGTTTGCTTATTCATGTATGTTCAAAAAGTCAACAGTTTCCATAGGGTGTCCTCATTCATTTACATGACTGTATTGTTTAGTTTCAATGAATAGCTGTCATAAAGCGTTCATAGCCACACTTCAAATCTGTCTCCCTCTGTGTTACCTGAGTAGCTCCCCCAGCGGTTGCTGCAGAGGAGCGCTCAGGGACCCCTGACAGCATCGCCTCCTCCTCGTCTGCGGCCCCTCAGCCAGGAGTGCCCCCCCAACAGGCTCCTTATCCTGGAGTACAGCAGGGACCCGCAGCTGGCATGGATGGTGAGACACATGCACACACAGATGTCCTCAGAAAGACGTCTTACATAACAGAGCATATAGGTGTTAGGGTTAGTCAGATATGTGTGTGTGTGTAAGAAAGTATGCAGAAAGGCGTAATGTCATAATGACCACAGGGAATCGGAGACCCTGCAGTGTGGGTGGTTAAGCAGTTACTTATGTTTTACAGTTGTGCTGTTGTATTGGATAAACATCCCATATTACCACCAAAGTAGCCTCATTAAATATGACCCCCTGTTGAGCAAGACAGTTTGAACATGTTGCCCTAAAATACCGATCCAGGATTATTTGTTTTCCAAAGAATAGTTCTGCCTGGGATCTTGTAAACCTATGTTTGGAGGCCTAGAAATATATCCCATGGTAACATTTAGCTGGTCTTACTTGGTTCGCAGGCCAGATTGTTTATCTCTTAAACACTGCATTAGTAGTATTGGTTCTTGCAGTATATTTATACTATATTGTTCATAGTTCAGTCCTGTCTAAACTGTAAATATACTGGCTTCATTCTTTCGTTCTTTCTTTCTTTCTTTCTTTCTTTCTTTCTTGGCCTACTTTTATTCATGTGTAATTTAGTTACTTGATAGATTGGTATCAGAGTACAACAGACAATATTATAAGACTATACTGCCATTGTTTAGTGAGCTGTGTTGATCAGATTAAACTTACCTTCTTTTGATTTCTCTTTGGAATACAGAAAGTATCACTTTCATCCCGCCAGTTATCCTTAGTTGATTAAATTAAGTGGAATATACAAAGAAATTGAGAAAATGCTGCATTAATCAGAAGATCAAATTGAGGTTAAATCATTCATGGGAAGAATATATGCTCAGGATCTTTGTTAACCAATTTATACTGACAGATGTTTGCAGCCTACAGATCACACAGTGGCATGTACTGTAATCTTATTACCTTTTTTGGTAATCAAATTCATTCTTGTTGATGCAGCAAGTTTTATTAAATGAGAACTTAGCCTTGACTCTCACCATGGTTGAGTCTTAATCAACACTATGTAAACATGGAGTATCCATGGAATTAGCATTTATCTTACTCAGAGCAGACCTTATCACAGCTCTCCCCCATGTGCAATTTTTAACACTGAAGTGTTGGATCTGAACCAAAGCCGTAGATAAATGAATAAAGGATCAGGCAGTATTGGCAAAAACAAACAGGGCTTATTTTACTTAATTTTCTCAGCACAGTGCCTCTCTGGGATGCAGCTCGGGGGGGCTGGATCTTCTGTGCCAATGTGCCATAGCTTTTTTTTTTTCCCCCTTTCCCAAGCTTCTCACTTAACTTTAGGGAATTCTCTGGATTGTTTTCTGTTTTGTTGTTAAGAAAGGCCCAAGCAGGTGCAGCCATAAAGGTGAAGCCTCTTGTATTGTTTACCACATTGCTATAAGCAGATTAGATTGTTTTCAGCCTGTGGTTTGGCCCAGATGAATGTGGAAGCCACTGGAGCAAAAAAAGATGCCTCATGTTGCACCCTCTGAGAGCCCTCTGCTCTGAGAGCAGTCACACCTGCAACACGGAAAATGAACAGAACTGGTGGTTTGTGGTTTGGCCATGATTGTATTGGGCCTGTCCATAGGGCTAAATAAGAGTTTGGTTGGTCCAGAAGGAAGCCTTACTCAGTCACAGGGTTAGCCAGCGACACAACATGTTGCACACAAACATCCAGCTCAACAGAAAACTGTTCATGGTTCTCTTTTCCTTCCATAACACGAGGACAGGGAGAAGCCAACAGACTTTGTTGTCTAATAGGCAACTTGTTTTTTCTGATTTGATGTTTGATTCTGATGTGGTGATGGGGCCATGTCATCGTGGAGGTCTGACAATCAGTCCAAGCTCTGCATGGGTTTAAAATTGGCAGCCTGGCTTAGCTTACTGCAAGGAATGACAGGACATGTTTTTGTGGAATTGTTATTACTGAGTAATAGTTTCAAGTTGCTCATTACACTGCATTTCGATTGCTCTGTGATGATTGTGTATAAGTTCTCATCATGTCTTTTTTTATATTATAAACTGAACTTATGATCTTCAATAATAAAAATATGCAGGATTTGGAAGAAAATAAACAAATAGGATTCCAAATTGGTGTCAGGCAGATCTTTATTTTTATAGTCACAATAACCTGTAAACTACCAGATAATTTAAGGCAAATGCACAGGACACGCCTATCATAAACCTAGATCAGTTGTAAGGTCATAACACAGTCTGATTCGATTGAAAATGCGTGAAAACTTTTTACCAAGCGGGCAGAGAAGTTGAAATAAATCACAGAAAAAAATAAAGCTGTCCTGAGCCGACCTGGGCCGATTTCAGGAGTCAGTTTTAGGAATTGCAGTTTATCTTTCATTGATATCATAGGATAGGTTTTTGAACCAGGACCTTCAGTATTTGGATCAGGTAGCTTGTGAAAAATACCATGTTTCATCATAAGGCTACTGCTGTTAGTGTAATATGTCGGATACATATTTGATACGTATATACATACACAATCGGTATCAGCAGATTTCCAGTGATAAAGGAGAAGGATGAAGATAGGGGCCAAAGAAACACTTGATCAGGAAACCCCAAGATAAATAGCTGAAACATTCAGCTTCTGCAAGTGGTAGTGCAAATGAAAACTTCACCCAACCTACTGACTTCAGAATCACTGTCTTGTATGAACAAGTTATTGTAACAATATCCCCATGTTATAATAATAGTAATGTTAAATGACATCCAGTTTATTGTAAGTAAAACAAATACATTTGGAACAGGACAGGTAGTGTAGATGAAGGGGTTCTTGATCCCATCTGATGGTTCTGGAAGATCTTGATGACTGGATGTTGGAAGCTAGGTGTGAGTATTAAGTAGGCTGACCGGCCATTAGTGTAGGACACGCATTCAACAGAAGAATCAGGTGTTAACCATTCTGAAGTTAAGCAAGTTAACTTTGACCTCCCTGTTAAGGGAGACAACTAAAAAGGAAATATACCCACTGACATAAATAATATATTTTTACTACACATTGGCAGCTTTGGTTAGTTACCGTCTCTTAATCTTATGGCCGGTTGTTGGATACGTCCAAGCCCAGCAGTGGATAATGAACACTTTGTCCTCCCTGTATCGTTCCCCTCTTACAGTTTCCCTTCTTCTCTTTTCTTACTCCTAAGGCTGCAGATGGTTGGCACACAAACACATTAAACTAGATCCTGCCCAGCCTCCCCTCCCAGTCAACCCTTTCCTCATGCTTTTTCCTTGCATTATTCCTGTCTCATGTTGCAGACTGTTTGTCAGTATGACATCCTCAAGGCAAATCAGAACAGCCAGTCGATACACAAGAATTTATAAAAGGGAATGCCAGCACATGAGATTAGACACCAGCTGAGCATTTGTGGCCTTTTAAAGGTAGCCTTAAGCTCACTTGTAATGTACTTAGATTACTTGTTACCCTAAGAATGTCGCTAACAAGATCCACAGGCATATGGTAAAGATTTCAAACCATTGTCTCTCAGATGATGATAGACCCCTTGGCAATAATTTACATCTGTGCAGGAACAAAACTGTAAACGTGTGTATGAAGCAGCAACTGAGACATTCGCATGAGGCTCTTTATCAGATGGGCAGATGTGCGTTCGGTGTGAAATGTTTATTTTAAAATAGGACCATATTCTCATGACTCTCTCTGAAGGCATGCATGGAGGTCAGCAGAGCTACAGCCAAATGCTTCTTTTGTTTCAGTGAACATCATTCTCCAAACTTGGGGATTTATTTCCTGGAGCAAGGCTACACTGTCTTAAGCGAGCCCCCAGTCAAATATCTTTGTCCCCAATAGCTGACCTCTTGGCCGTGCTGGAATCAACTGAATTCCCAGGCCAAAGAGGTCTAACAGCCACACATCCTTCCATCACTCTTACATAACAGTCATGATGGATTACAGACTGGGGAGAACAGGAGACAAGCCAGTTTCACACACATGCCTTTTCACACAATAAAGAGCATGTTAAAGGTGCTGTCAGTGAGATAACAGATGGTTGCCGCATCACTTTAGTGCTTATAAAAAGGCACCAAACAGGTTCACTGTTTCTAGCTAAATATTTAGTTGTCAAGTGTCTCCCCAAGCAGTGAAAAGTAATATGACTTGTTTTCTGCCACAGTGAGCCTTAGCTGCCTGGACTATACAGAAAATAAACTGAGTCAAAACATTGTGACCAACGCTGCCTAATAAGCTGTTGGTCCTTCGCGTCTTGCCAAAACAGCTCCAACCCATTGAGACATGGACGCTACAAGACCTCTGAAAGTGTACTATGTTATCTGGCTCCGGTATGTTAGCAGCAGATCCTTGAAGTCCTGAAAGTTGCTAGGTGGAGCCGCCATGAATTGGGCTGGTTCCAGCACATCCCTCAACTCCCTGTTGCAGGGTTTGTCCCTCCCATCCTCATGAGCCTTGTTGTTTTGGAGATGCTCCAACCCAGTCTTCTGGCCATAGCGATATGACCTTTGTCAAAGTAGCTCAGGTCTTTGCACCTGCCCATTTGTACCATTTCCAACATGTTGACTGTGAGAACCAACTGTTCACTTACCATCTAATATACCCCAGACCTTGACATGCAGCATTCTTATGAGATAATCACTGTTATTTGCTTCATCTGTGAGTGGTCATAATGTTTTGGCTCCTTGGTGTATATTTATTTCAATGTGCCAACATTAAGTGAATTCTCTTGTACTGTCCGTGCTGCGTAGAATGGTTTGAATTATGAACCACTGGATACAAAGTAAGGACGGAATAATTTAATAGGAGTTCATAGTCTTTCAGCTTTGCTCTGTTTTACTCTCAAAAACTGAATGTTGCCACAATATCAGCCCCCCCAAAGAGTGGAAAATCAGCACCAGTTTTACCAGCGCTTGAAAAATCAGTGAACCCGGATCCAGTCCTTTTTCATTATGCCCTCTCTCTTTGTACTTTTCATGTGTCGTCACTCCCATTTATATGCCAGGCAGGAGATTTGGGAGTAAGATTTAGGCCTTGTTAAGGAGGAACACTAGTTTGCCAGGTCTTTGCATGTTTGCTGAAAATTCTGGCATTCAATGGAAAACTTGATGAGCAAATTTGAAAAAAACAATGAAAATAAGTTTCATGTTTTTGAAACAAAAACGTTGTGCAATGGCATCACTGTCAAGCAAAAGACTGATTACAGTCATGCCATTGAGATGTGGTTAATATGTTTAACTGTTGCTTCAGGCTTCTTGGATATTCAGAGGCCTTTTTAAAGAAATACTATTTAAAGTACATGACTGAGACGACTGAAGTTGTAGAGATGATGATGACTATCCTCCACATGTGCACGTAGGCAGTGCGGATTGGTGAAATCATAGTTTATAAAAGTGCAACAGGAAGCCACTGTCTGAAGACTTAGACATGTCTGGTGCTGCAGAGGACAAACTCTTGTCTTGATGCAGGAAAATATGCCTCTGTTGTGAATGTCTGTCCTATAGGACCTCAGTAGTTGATACATGTGTCAGCGACAATGTAAGGAGAGGTTGTATGTATGTTTACATCTGCTCAGGCACCTGCATGCTGCTCTGTAGCTCAGAGCCCATTCTTACTGTAGCATGCCGTAAAGATTTCTGTGGGCACCAGACTTTTGGCAACAAATACTTATATCAAAGTGGTTGCAGCTGTTTTTGTTGAAGCACTTGTGTGTTATTCTCTCCAGATGCACAGGTATGTCTGTGAATATACAAGCCTCACTTTACACTTAGTCACTTCAAGTGTCTTGGGTGAACTTGACAGTGATCTGATCTCAAAAAAGCAAAGTGTAAATGAAACCCAAAAAGCATTCATTATTTATTTGCTGTTCGATTGCATTCCTGCCAGATGTTGAAACGGGGTAAAATGCATCCATCTCTCCAAGACGCATACGTAGTCTTTACTCCTCCCAACTGTAACTATGTAAGTAAAGCGTCTATGGAAGTGGCCTCTACAGAGCTAGAGGATACTTGTGATAATGGCAACTACAGTTACACTGAAATCACACTAAGATTAGCCATCTAAAAGCTGCTTCAGAATTCAACACATGCAATCATTGAGAAGGCGCACTGAGCTGTTGAAGCATTCATCTGATCCCTGAGAGCCTGTGAAGGCTTGTAGTCCACTAATGGGAGTCATGTAGGATGTGTTTGGCTAACTAGCTAAGATGCAAGACAGCCTCAGGTGCATTACCACTACCCACTGGAGTGGAGTAGCACTGAATGATGAACTGGCCTTGATGAACCAAGATGGATTACATTCAGATTTTTCATTTGGCCAATGGAGACTCATATGTGTCACTAAGTGTAAATGAAAAGTGCATTAAATCACATCTGCATCTCGGATGTAATGGATGATGAAAATATTTTTTCTTGCTTTTTTATTCTTGTGTATTGATGATACTTGTTTTTGTCTCTTCAGGTCAGGTGTACCAGCAGTACCAGGCTCCAGGTGGATACCCGCCTCAGCAACCAGGTGCCCCACCACAGCAGCAGTACGGTATGCAGTACCCTGGTAAGAGTAAAAATGGTCAAGATTTAAAAAGGTGACCCTCTGTCTTCTCCAGAGTGAATAAGAGAGACTTCTCTCTCCCTCCCTCTCTCAGCAGGATACAGCCCTCAGCCCGGGGCCCCTCAGCCTGGCCCACCACAGCCTCAGCAGCAGCAGTTTCAGAACTATGCGCCTCCCTCCTCCCAGGCTCCTGCCCCTGGCCCGGCCCCAGCCCCAGGCTTCCAAGGTGGCCAGCAGCAGCCTCATCCATCTCAGGGAGCCCAGCAGTATCCACCAGGAGCCTTCCCTCCCCAAAACTATACCTCCCAGGCCTCCCAGCCCGCTAACTACAGCCTGCCGCCCAGCTCCCAGCCTGGCTCAGGGTATCAGCCCCGCCCAGCATATACTGCACCTCCAGGCAGCACCGTCACCCCTCCGCCAGGAGCTGCTAACCCGTATGCCCGCAACCGCCCCCCTTACGGCCAAGGCTACACTCAGCCAGGCCCTGGATACCGGTAAAAGGAGGACAGCTGATGTTACTGATCCTCACACATCCCCAAACCCCCCTACCCTCTATGTGGCTCCAGCTGTTTGGAATGGGTGCAGGAAACATGGTTTACTGCTCTACACCCCCACCCTTTCCCCCCTCCTCCCCTCTCGTACAAATATCAAGTCCAAATATGAAACAAGCAACCCCCTGCCCCAGTCTGATGGTTTGTGTTTGTATGCTGTCTCTTCAACACACCACTCTGTTCTGGCCCTGCTGTATGTTCCCTGGTCTTATTTTCCCTTCTTCTTCCTGTCACCACCACTTGTCTGCTCTGGCCTCTTGTACCTGTCATTGTAAACATGTAACCTGTCTGTATGCACACACCTGGGAGACCAAAACAGGCTGTTGCACAAACTGTATTGTTCTTTCCGTGGTAACACTTCATTTTGCGAGTGAGATCAGCATCCACATTCTGCATTTGTGACAAACATCTCAGCCGGTTGTGTTGAGTACTGTGCATAGATGCATTTATAAGACACTAAATGAAATGTTACCCCTTTGTCGTTTTGTTTTGTTTTTTTTTTTCTTTATTTGATCAATTTTACCACCATGTCGGTATTAATGATGTGTCAATGAAACTGACCCGTGTTGGGAACACTAGCTAAGTGACGGCTTGTGGGAGGTGTAGATCCCAGTGTAATGAAGAAGGTTTCTTTTGTTTAGCTTGTTATATCACCTCCAGTACAGCTTGCTATTCCTCTCTTTTTCTCTTATCACCGGTTTTTACTAATATCAAATCAAATTCCACCTTTAAATGAGATTAGTTGTTTATGTATAAACTGTAACATTTTTTTCTTGAACCTAATAAATGATTGAGACCCAGCTGGAGTCCTTTTTTTAATTTCTTTGTTTTGTGTTGCTCTTCGCCAGGGGCCAAACATCATACTATAGTAAGACAAAAAAAAAAAAAAAACATAGAAAAGTTATTTTAAGACAAAAAGTCATAAGGCAATAAAACACCATAAAATAGTGACAAAAAAAGTCATAGAGCAAGACAAAAGAAAAAAGTCATACTCGAGTGAGGCATAAAAAGGTGATAGTACAGTGAGGTAAAAAAAAAAAAAGTCATAGTATACTAAGTCATAAAAAGTCACTGTATAGTAAGGCATAAAAACGTCATAAAAACGTCATAGTATAGTAAGGCATAAAAAGTCATAGAAAACGTCATAGTATTGTAAGGCATAAAAAGGCATAGAAACGTCATAGTATAGTAAGGCATAAAAAGTCATAAAAACATCACAATAAAGTAAGGCATAAAAATTCATAAAAACGTCATAGTATAGTAAGGCATAAAAAGTCATAAAAAAGTCATAGTATAGTAAGGCATAAAAAGTCATAAAAATGTCATAGTGAAGTAAAGCATAAAAATGTCAGAGTAAGGCATAAAAACGTCATAGTATAGTAAGGCATGAAAGGCATAAAAATGTTACAGTATAGTAAAGCATAAAAAGTCACAAAAATGTCATAGTATGGTAAGGCATAAAAACATCATAGTATAGTAAGGCATAAAAAGTCAAAAAAACGTCATAGTATAGTAAGGCATAAAAAGTCATAAAAATGTCATAGTATAGTAAGGCATAAAAAGTCATAAAAAAGTCATAGTATAGTAAGGCATAAAAAGTCATAAAAATGTCATAGTATGGTAAGGCATAAAAACGTCATAGAATAGTAAGGCATGAATGGCATAAAAATGTTACAGTATAGTAAGGCATAAAAAGTCAAAAAAAAGTCATAGTATAGTAAGGCATAAAAAGTCATAAAAATGTCATAGTATGGTAAGGCATAAAAACGTCATAGTATAGTAAGGCATGAATGTCAAAAAATGTTATAGTATAGTAAGGCATAAAAAGTCATAAAAATGTCATAGTATGGTAAGGCATAAAAACGTCATAGTATAGTAAGGCATAAAAAGTCAAAAAAACGTCATAGTATAGTAAGGCATAAAAAGTCATAAAAACGTCATAGTATAGTAAGGCATAAAAAGTCAAAAAAAACTTCATAGTATAGTAAGGCATAAAAACGTCATAGAATAGTAAGGCATGAATGGCATAAAAATGTTACAGTATAGTAAGGCATAAAAAGTCACAGAAAAGTCATAGTATAGTGAGGCATAAAAAGTCATAAAAACGTCATAGTGACGTAAAGCATAAAAACGTCAAAAAAATGTCATAGTATAGTGAGGCATAAAAAGTCATAAAAATGTCATAGTGAAGTAAAGCATAAAAACGTCATAGTATAGTAAGGCATAAAAAGTCATAAAAATGTCACAGTATAATAAGGCATAAAAAGTCATGAAAACGTCATAGTATAGTAAGGCATAAAAAGTCATAGAAACGTCATAGTATAGTAAGGCATAAAAAGTCATAA